>NC_085136.1:188586703-188886703 GCF_035046485.1 Aedes albopictus | reverse complement strand
TTGGCCGGGAAATCATTTTTGATTGTTTTTTTTTTTGTTTTAGATGCTAGTCCTAGTCGTCCTTCACCGAAATATACCGATAGATCATCCGACTATTGGACGTATTTCCCGGAATAATCCGAAGAGAAAATCGATGAAGAGAAATCGATCATTGTAGATACGCCTGTATGATACTAAACGCGAGAAATGGACGACTTTTCCGAGCCCATCTTGATGAGCTAAGCTGCGATACCACCCTTACCAGCTGCCTTTTTGATCGTGAGCTGTTGAATGGCATCCTTAACTTCATTCAGAGAGGAAGATTGTTCCCATCACTCGTCGTGCTGATGCAGCCACGTTCTCTGAACTATTCAGGTGCGCGCCACAAAGTCCTACCCTCCACCTTTGCAACATCTCTTATTGGTCCGTTGACAGGCACCTGTCCTTATCTTGGTACATTTACTTAGTGTAACGAATCCGTTGCGGGGTACGTTGAGCTTCCACGGACACAGCGCTGCCTCAAAATTCTGCGCGTATGTTGAGGCCACATCCATTGTGTCAGACACCTTAGGTTGTACCAAAGAAGCCGTCGGTATCGTACATTGTTGATTTGAAGAGATTTTACGCAGTTAGACCATCGCCAAGTATTGGTCAGAATCGATATGAGCTCCTCAACTGGTCCTGACGTCGATAATGCCGGAGAATTGTCATCCATCGATCACAACGTGGTCGATTGGGGATTCCAACTGATTTCCAGGGCAAGAGAGGCTGTGTTGGAAGAAGATATGGCCATATTCTTGGAGGCGGCGAAATCGATGAGTCGTAGGTTGTTTTCGTTCGTCAGCTAGTGGGCCCTGAGCATTCCAATCGTGGGTGCTGATTTCCCGTAGTAGTTTTTATCAACGACTGGTTCAGAGGGTTTGACACCAACCTCCTAATTTTCCGGAGGATCATGATGCACGGTTGAGCTTAGAGTCCTTCAATGGCACATGGATGTCGGTCAGACCCTAATGCGTCCGAATCGTCCATAACAATCTTTTCTGGCTTTTAGTTAGATGATTGGAGACTCATCACACAGATGTTTTAATACATTTGAAATTATTAGATAACCTTTACCAAAAACATTTTATTCAAAAATGTATTTTAATGGCCAATACAATTTCAATTACGTTTTTGAGGCATTCGCAACAGTGTACAGCCTGAATGGATTGGGTACTCGATCTTCTCTAAGATTCTTCGTAGTCCAGCCAGTACCACAAGAAACTAGGTATAGAGATTGCTGAGAAGGGGCTGATAACCTCTAAGGGTCTGCATTACGCGTTGCCCACAGCGTTTATCGTTCCAATGAACTAGATAGTTTACCCGAAATCTTTATGCAGTTTTACATACTGTCCTTTGCTTTAGTAAATGATGTGATGTGACAACACAACCCACCGCCCTCCCCCCCAGCCCAAATTTTTGGGAACAAATTGTCAGTTAAAACGCTTTTAGATGAAATATTTTTTCGACTGCGCCGCTATTTTTAGATAACGACTCAAATTTGGTCTCATTAGTCATTGCTGTTTGCTAAATGTGAGTGTCCAATAAAAACAGTTATCATTCATCGTCGAAAGTCCTCCCAGAGCAAATTTCTGGTCACTCCACTGGCCATAATACAAAAATAATTTCTACTCTCATAGTTTAGTATGTCAAGAATTTAAATATGACTGGGTATCACGAGGTCAAACCCCAAAACTCACAAGAACCAAATCAGTTGGTTACGAGCGAATGCAATCAAATTTAGTCGAAATAATTGATAGGATTCCGAAACAGATTTGAGTTTTTACTTTACTGATCCTCCACCGCAATTCACTTGACCAGGGAGGTATTGATGCAAGGCTGCACGTGGGTGTGAACATTCCTAATTTAATTGTAATCCACCAATCGTGAGCGAAACTATACAACTCATCAAACAATGGCTACGTTGAAACTTTGCTAACTTCACTGCTTTTAATCCGCTGTTGTTTGTTAAATAGGGTGAACCAATCGGTTGTTAAAAGTTGATATTCGAAGTCGAATATAATTTTTAAGTCAATACTTATTTGAGAGACTATAACCTGATACAGCTGTGAAATCCAAGTTAACACCTGGAGAAAACTTGGACGGTCCAAGTTGGACCGATTTTTTCATTTTTTTTTTTTTTTTTGTAAATGTTCTAATTATATGAATTTGTGAAAATAATTTTAAATAATTATGAATACTTCCTGTGAAGTTTCACCAATTTCTCAACAATATAAAAATGAACTGCCCTAATACCTATTCTCTCCACTATTCTGTATCTCTTTCTAATTCATTCACACTGTCCAAAAGCGTGCGATGCGATGCTCTGGCTGCAGGTGGTGGCGGCGCCCGGGATGGTTTGATTTTTGTTGCTTTCACTCTCTGCTAATCAAATTAATTAATTTGCCGAAGCTGATGCTGTTTGATGTTGTTTGAGAAACGTGCCGAAATTCGTTTAGTACACATGTGCACACCAACGGAATGCAAATCTGTTTGCGTCGTAGTGCGCATTCAATTCGCATTTAGTTGCCGGCATCAGTACAGTCGTTTCCATGGAAGTGCATATTTGCGGAAGCATCGGAAATGTGGAATAAAAGATGATATGGTAATTTGGACGTTGCCAAATATTCAAGTTGTACGATAGCTCAAATATACATGAGCTTCAGTAACAAAAACCAAATGCATATATCGGACACTCCTATTAGCTATTCAGGGTACTACTGTACCGTTGAATACCAGAATTGGCATCCTTTGAACACCCATGGTGATAACAGCAATGTGGTAGTGAAGACCACCACTCATTGAAAGTAGGCTCGATGTAGCTGCAAACAGTGGCCCGAGCTCGCTGTATTGAGAGCTGACGAAACAAATGAGTTTATTGTTTAAAAGCGAGAGCTAATCTAATTTAGTACAACCGAGCGTGGAATTTAATTAAATTACCGTTCTGCATATGAATTATTTAATGTTTGTTTCCAAACAAATTAAAAGGCATTCAGATGTACTTGAAACTATGGATACTCATCCACGTGATGCTCATCATAGGAAATAAAAAAAATGAACCTACGTGTACGGAATTAATCTGATCATTTTGTTCATTCTTATGCAACTGATTATCAGCAAGCACTTCACACCCATCGATAACGGCATTATTTGACATCCAATCACAATCAGTGTTGAAAAATTCATTTCGTCAAATCTAAATTCAATCACCTACAGCTCATTTTAGAAGCTGAACCTGAGAATATGGTATATGAAAAACTTGTGCGGCTAGACCAGTTCTGCATGAAAGTCACGGAAAAACTGCTATTTTTCGAATCTTTAAGGTAAATGTCACGGACTACCTGTGAAAAATGCCAAATGATATTCACCGTGAATATCATTTGGCATTTTTCGAAGATAGCCCGTGACATTTACCTTAAATATTCGAAAAATAGCAGTTTTTCCGTGACTTTCTTGCAGAACTGGTCTAGCCGCACAAGTTTTTCATGTACCATTTTCTCAGGTTCAGCTTCTAAAATGAGCTGTAGGTGATCGAATTTGGATTTGACGAAATGAATTTTTCAACACTGATCACAATTATGTGAGGGCTGTTGGTGCTAGGTTCTCTTTAATTTAACCTATCAATGCGATTAAAATTCAATTTCATGTTTTTCATTTTCACTTTCAGCGAGGACTACTACGGAGATCAAGACATCAAGGCTTTGCAAAAGAAAGGTTACTAAAAGTCATTAGCTTAAGGTCCTGTGTAAGTTATTTTGTAAAATAAAAAATAAAAGAAAATGAAAACAAGCTCTTTACAATGACCGAAATACTCTCAAATGATCATAAGCATGATAGACCACTCGCAGTTTCTACTTCGCTATTGCAAGAATAACTCTGCTTCAACCAAGAAATAGTCCTCAATGTGTAAGGGGCTGTCCATAAACCACGTGGTAATTTTCTTGGGACTTTTCAACCATCCCCACCCCCCCCCCCCCCCCCCACCCCGCGTGGTCATTTGTCCATACCACCCCCGCGCCCATTTGTCCCCCCCCCATGACCACGTGGTTTATGGACAGCCCCTAAGTATGTACTGATATTATCATTCCCAACTGAAGCAATACCGGCCCACCGACTGTGTTTGAATCAGTTCAACTTGCTGATGACGTGTTATTCTCTTTCTTGGATACCGTTGAGCCCTCTGTACGCCCACGAGTAAACACTACGAATTTGGATATGGGTTGGGAGTCGTCTTGTTAAACGATATGTGGAATCGAATGTTTAAGCATAACTATTTTCAAAACTGTGACATTTCAACAGACATTTATATGTAAAGGGTATCGACGCTTCGGTGACAAACAATTCGAAAGGTTTTAATAAATATGATAAATAACAAGAACTAGTGTATCACAAAATTAAACTTCCAAGCCGACATTAGCTGTGACGGACTACAAAATAACTGTTAAGTAAATGCAGAGATATTACAAATGCACGAATATCGCGGTAGACTGTTTTGCATTTAAATTTCAAAACTACAAAGTAATATGAAATGAGCCCACTAGTCAATTGCAATTCGCTGGTTGGAAAAGAACTAACAGAATTAAAAGAATAAAAAAAAATCGTTCACCCATTCAAAAGTTTGTCTTAACCCAATTAAAAAATCGGCTAGTGAATAGAACACTCAACTGCGAGAACTGTATTAGAACTCAATTTTGGCGCAGGTAGGCGCATTCGAACTGCCAAAGCTCTTCTCCGTCCGAAAAGGCCCTCTCTCTCCACAGCTTTTGGTCCATACAAAATTGTTAACCAGGCTCCCTCCCCTCCAAAAAAAATCTACGTGGTATTAGAACGAACCCAAAGGGAATTGAAAATGAACTCCGAATCAGGCTTAATAGTCCTTCATATTGTTACACAGTTACAGAACGTTTTTAACAAAGAGTTTTCGGCTCGAGTGGTAATATTCAAAGTTCAGTTTTGGAAAAAGTTTTGTAGAAATCTTCTCCATTTGAAGATCAAGAAAAAAGTTGAACGGGTTGTGTAAAAATCACGACTGCATGGACTACGCTGAATAACCTGAGGCGTTGGATAATCGATGCATGAATGTTGTTCACCATGAATGAAGTTTATGGTACCATGGGAGTATGAAATGGCAGTTTTGTAATGTAGACCTGAAGATTTAGTAGTTCCGAAAACTGTGAACGAGACATTCCGAAACTCGAGAACCGGAAGTATGAGAAAGTCGAAACAATAATGACTTTCGGAGCAAGTTTCAGTGACGTTTTCGAGGGTTTTATAGGATTTCAAGGGCGTTGCAGGTTTTTTAAGGTTTTCTAGATTTTAGAGCCGTTACAAGTGTCAGTTATATGAGCTCCGAGGGGGTTTTAGGGGGAATTGGTAAGCATTTCAGAAAGTTTCAGAGGATTTTCGGCGGGTTCAGAGGCGTTTAAAGTGCGTTTTTTGAAAAGTTTTCGGGGGGTTCGGTGGGTCTTTGATGCGTCCACGAGGTCCGAGGGAGTTTAAGGAGATTTCAGAAGCATTTCGGGGAATTTCTGAGGTTTTGACGGGTTTCAGAAACGTTACAAGTGCGTCACAGAAGCGTTTTCGGGGGGTCCGGCGGGTCTCAGGTACGTTGCATGGACTCCGACGGCGCTTCAGGAGATTTTCATAAACAATAAACATTTCAAGAAGCCACAGAGGGTTTCAAGGGCGGAGGTTTCGGAGGGTCCCAACTGCGTTACAGGGGTCCGATGTAAATTCAGGGGATTTCCGGTGGTGTTTCTGGGAGTTCTGGACGATTTTCATGCGGGTTTCAAAAGCATTACCGGAGGCTTCAGGTGCGTTATCACGGGTTCCCGTAGGTGCGTTACCCTCTGAAACCTCCAATAGTGCCCCCTTAACACACCCAAAAACTCCAAGAAACCCTTCTTTCTGAAAATACAAATAATACAAAGGATATCAATTATCTTTAGAAAGCAGAGGTTGCCATCTTGGATTTCATTTAATAGACGCATGCCGTAACTGACCTGTTGGGAATCACTGTATGTTGTTCCACTCCTTTGCTTCGCAGTTTTCAAAATCACTGCTTTTGACATGGTGATACTGTTCAAGTTATGTTCCTTCCACTCCACTCTACTAGTTTTACTGTGGGATTTGGACTCGGGAAAGAATTCACTTTCACTACTATTTCACTACATGTTAACAAAATTTACACATTTTTGCGTACGACTAGCGTGAAGATAGATCTTTCTGATACTTTATCGATAAGCGTGGGTGGAATAAGATAGACCCAAAAGCGACAGAAACATGTTTGATAATCAAAACGAGTTAAAACTTTTTGACGTGTTAACGCTGAATTTAACATTTCCGTTTTCCGAAAAAAAAAAGACTATGATTTTCATTAGTAAAGCTTAACAACATACTTCTAGAACAAAACAAAAACTGGCAATAATATTTGAAGATGAAAATCAAACGAATATTGAGAGATCTAAAGAACATAATCTACAGAATCTTTGAGAAAGTTCTGATACGGATCGGAATGTCAGAGTAAGAAAACACAAGGATGATTTTGATCTCACAGTCGAACTGAAAAACCAGGGAATAGTCCTACGTCAATATCCCCAAAATATACCACGAGCAGTCGTATTCGACAAAGATGATCACAGCCCAAGCACCCCACATGGGTCTGATGATTTGTTGTGATTCACAGGGCTTAGGTTGCACATTTGGGCTGCAAAACGGTGCGTCGATAAGGAGAGCGTCTAACATAGCTCTGGTCCTCACAAGTTCCTACCTCATGCTTCCACGGGTCAAACGATGACAAAGACCGCCAGCTAAGAGTTGTGTGCTTAGCTGGTAGTGCAGCCTGGGCACTGTTAACCTTCTGACTTCAGCTAGATTGAGGAGGTACGACTCGAGTGTCTGTTCACCAAGGAGGTGCGGCTCAAACAGCGTCTGTTCTGGCATCCAGCGGCTGAGTATGAAACGCTGCACCACGCCCAGCTAGATCCAAGCGGGTAGCCCCATCTGTGTGGTCGTCCTAGTGTTGGTTGGGACGTTAAACAGAACTGGCACGATGGCCTTCCGGCGAGACAGGAGTGTTGGCGTAGGCCCAATAAGCCACCCGTAAAAATCCCCATTGCGAATAACATAGGAGAAAATACGACTCGATACAATCGGCAAAGACCCACGCGACGAAATAAGGATTACGATTGGAAACTTGGAACATGGAATTGCAAGTCACTAGGTTTCGCAGGATGTGACAGGATAATCTACGACGAACTACATCCCCGCAACTTCGACATCGTGGCATTGCAGGAACTTTGTTGGACTGGACAGAAAGTGTGGAAAAGCGGGCATCGAGCGGCTACCTTCTACCAAAGCTGTGGCACCATCTATGAACTGGGAACAGGATTTATAGTGTTGGGCAAGATGCGACAACGTGTGACCGAGTGGCAGCCGATCAACGCAAGGATGTGCATGTTAAGAGTTAAGGGCTGTTTCTTCAACTACAGCATCATCAACGTCCACTGCCCACACGAAGGGAGACCTGATGACGAGAAAGAAGCGTTCTACGCGCAGCTAGAGCAAACATACGATGCTTGCTCGCCGCGTGACGTGAAAATCGTTGTCGGCGACATGAACGCGCAGGTGGGAAGGGAGGAAATGTACCGACCGGTAATCGGGCGAAACAGCCTGCACGCCGAATCGAATGATAACGGCCAGCGATGCGTAAACTTTACAGCCTCCCGTGGTATGGTAGTCCGAAACACTTTCTTCCCCCGCAAAGATATCCACAAAGCCACCTGGAGATCACCCGACCATCAAACAGAAAACCAAATCGACCGCATTCTAATCGACGGTAAATTCTTCTCGGATATAACCAATGTCCGCACATACCGCAGTGCGAATATAGATTCGGACCACTACTTAGTCGCTGTATGCATGCGCTCAAAACTTTCGACAGTTATCACCACGCGCCGAAGTCGAACGCCGCGACTCAACATCGAGCAGCTGCGTAACGTAGAAGTGGCTCAAGACTACACGCAGCAGTTAGCAGTGGCCCTACCAACGGAAGAGCAGCTTGGCGCAGCTACACTTGAAGATGGCTAGAGGGACATCAGCCGCGTAGTTGCCGGCTAAGAATAGGACTACTAACCCCAATTCAAGGTGTCAAGCGACCCGTGCCGAGGAATGAGTGATCGAGGGGGTGAAAAAGATGCTCGATCTTTAACGGAGCCTGTGGGGCACCTGGGCACCCCCCACAGTAAGCTGTCCCTTACCGCGTTAATGCAGAGCTCTGGCGTGGTGGACATTCTTTCTCGTGCGACTCGTGGGAATAAAATATGAGTAACAAACCAATACAGAAATCAAGTGTAGCAGGTAGTAGTGGTGGGATCAACCCCTTCGCAAGAAGCGGGTTGATGAGATCTCCGACAAGGAGAAGTGATGAGATAGGCGCTGGGAGTTGCGTACGCAGCTCAAGCGTGGGTGCTCCAGTCCACTTCCCGGCAAGCCAGCCGGTGGAGGTTATGGACGGAGCGTGGTTGTTGAGGGCCGTCAACCGAGGATCCAAAGGACGGTCCGCAATAGAGGTGGCTGAGCAGCAGCTTGGCAAAATCATCGACTTTGCGTCCACTAAGTCGAATATAAGCAAGGACCTGAAAACGGCCTTGCTTCGACTTAGGGCGTCGATCGACAATGCCAAGCAGGAGCACGCGGCACTCGCGTTGCTGACTGCTGCAGCAGCGGAGCCTGCAAATGAGAAAGTGCCGAAGTTTACCCAAACGGAGGCCTTCTCCTTCGCAGGAAGTCCGAATAAGGCGGAAGCGACTGCTCGCGACAAACGGGGCAAGCAATCGCAGAAGCGGGCGAGGCAACCGTCAGGCGAGGAGCTGTCTGGCGGTGCCCGCAAGGCCAGGCGAATCATTACCCCGAAAGTCGGTAATAATGCCGGAAGGTCGGACCCCAGCCAGGGTTCCCGGAAAGCTGGGAAGGGTGGGCCTGAAAAGGCTGGCCCGTCCCGGAACGATGGGAACAAGGGGTTGCGACCGCTAGTGGGCCCTCAACAGCCACAGAGTAGGGCGATCCAAGGGGTGGACCCCCCTTGGACGAAGGTAGAGCGGAAGAGGAAGAAGAAGGCGAATCCGCAGGTAGTAGCGCAGGACGCCAAGCCAAGGCGTAGGAGGGCAGGTGCCAAGCGCGAAAAAGGCGACGCTATCGTCATCAAGACGGAACAGTCCAAGTACTCGGACGTCTTGAAGATGATGCGAAGCGACGCCAAGCTTGAGGGTCTTGGAGCCGACGTACGCAGTATTAGACGTACTCGTACGGGCGAGATGATCCTGGAGCTGAAGCGCCAGAAGGAGCACAAGGGCGCCGCCTATAAGAGGCTGGCAGAAGAGGTCCTTGGTGAGGGTGTGCAGGTGAGGGCTCTGACACATGAGGCGACTCTGAAGGTCAAAGACATCGATGAGATCACCGAAGTGGAAGAGCTCGTCACGGCACTGCGGCAACAGTGCGATGTGCAGGTGGCCGCCGCAGCCGTTAAGCTACGGAAAGGGCCAGCAGGGACACAGATAGCTTTGGTTCAGCTACCTGTGGCGGACGTCAAAAAGTCCGTTAAAGTAGGGAGCATAAAGGTGGGTTGGTGTGTATGTCACCTGACATTCTACGAGCCACCAGAGGTTTGCTTCAGGTGTCTGGAACCAGGACACAAGTCGTGGGACTGCAAAGGCCCCGACAGGCGCAAACTGTGCAGGCGATGCGGCGCTGAAGGTCATAAGGCCCAAAGCTGCACGAGTCCGCCCATCTGCATGATCTGTACCGGGAAATCCTCGAACAACAGACATCCGATGGGTGGTCCAAGGTGCCCGGCCTTCAAGAAAGCCGCAGTGAACAACAAATCACAGTGCAGGTAACGCAGCTGAACCTAAACCACTGTGATGCGGCTCAGCAACTGCTTTGTCAGGCAGTTTCTGAGTGGGAGACGGATATCGCCATCATATCGGACCCATACCGAGTACCCGCCGGCAACGGCAACTGGGTCGCGGATGGGACCAGAAAAATGGCGGCGATATGGACGACGGGTAAATACCCCGTTCAGGAGTTGGTGTCTACTACCTATGAGGGCTTCGTGGTCGCCAAAGTAAACGGGGTCTTCTTCTGTAGCTGTTATGCGCCTCCGCGGTGGCCGATCGAGCAGTTCACGCAAATGCTGGACCGCTTAACGACCGTGCTAACAGGGCGAAGGCCGGTGGTAATAGCGGGCGACTTTAATGCCTGGGCCGTGGAATGGGGAAGCCGTTTCACGAACCAGCGGGGTCAGATCCTGCTAGAAACACTGGCCATCTTAGATGTCGACTTGGCTAATGTCGGTACCAAGAGTACCTTTAGTCGAAACGGAGCGGAGTCAATTATTGACGTGACCTTTTGTAGTCCTGGCCTAACAAGTAGTTCGAACTGGAGAGTAGATGATGGCTACACTCACAGCGACCACCTGGCGGTTCGCTACAGTATCGACTACAATAACAGCAGACAGCGGATAGAAGAAGAGGCGGCTAGGCCAAGGCCAAGCCCTCGCAGGTGGAAGACATCATACTTCGACGAAGGGGTATTTAGGGAGGCGCTCCGCCGTGAGCGAAACTTAATCGGTTTAGACGGCGACGAGCTGGTAGCGGTGCTCTCACGTGCGTGTGATGCGACCATGCCTAGGCGAGTCCACCCTAGAAATGGGAGGCCACCGGCTTACTGGTGGACCGACGCGATTGCGGACCTGCGCCGCGCCTGCCTACGGGCTAGGCGGCGGATGCAGCGAGCACGATCAGAGGAAGAGCGAAACGAACGGCGGGTGGTGTTCGCCGCTGCAAAAGCCGCGCTTAAGACCGAGATAAGAGCAAGCAAAAAGGCCTGCTTTGAGGGTCTCTGTCAGAGTGCCAATACGAACCCGTGGGGTGACGCCTACAGGATCGTTATGGCCAAGACGAGAGGTGTGATGGCTCCTACAGAGCAATCTCCAGAGATGTTGGAGGGGATCATTGGAGGACTTTTTCCGCGTCATGATCCTAGTCCTTGGCCTCCTTTCGTAGGACAGCCGGGGACTGGGGCTGGCGATGAGGAGAGGGTCACCGATGTGGAACTTGCGGGGATAGCTAAGTCCCTTAGCGTAGGTAAGGCCCCAGGTCCGGACGGAGTTCCGAACCTGGCCTTAAAAGTAGCTATTGCAGAGGCTCCTGAGATGTTCAGGTCTGCTATGCAGAAATGCCTGGACGAGGGAGTTTTCCCAGAAGCTTGGAAGAGGCAGAGCCTGGTACTATTGCCAAAGGCGGGGAAACCACCCGGAGACCCGTCGGCATATAGACCAATATGCTTGATTGACACGGCGGGGAAGGTGCTCGAAAAGATCATCCTCAATAGAATGTTGCGGTTCACCGAGGGCGAAAATGGTCTTTCGAGTAACCAGTACGGCTTCCGGAAGGGGAGGTCCACCGTAGACGCTATCTTGTCGGTTACAAAAACCGCCGAGAAAGCACTCGAGCCTAAGAGGAGGGGAATTCGCTTTTGCGCAGTAGTGACTCTGGATGTAAGGAATGCGTTTAATAGCGCCAGCTGGTCTGCTATTGCCGATGCGCTCTTGCGTCTGGGGATACCGGAGTACCTGTACAAGATTCTCGGAAGTTACTTTCAGAATCGTGTACTAGTCTACGACACGGAGGTGGGTCGGAAGTGCTTTCACATAACCTCAGGAGTCCCGCAAGGTTCCATCCTGGGTCCGGTGTTATGGAATGTCATGTACGACGAGGTGTTGAGGTTAGAGTATCCAGTGGGAGTGGTGATTGTCGGATTTGCCGACGACATTACGCTCGAAGTCTACGGTGAAACGATCGAGGAGGTAAAGTTGACTACCAACCACTCGATCAAAGTTGTGGAGGCGTGGATGCGGTCCAGGAAACTGGAGCTGGCTCACCACAAGACAGAGGTGACGGTTGTTAACAACCTGAAGTCGGAGCAGCAGACGGAGATCAGTGTAGGAGACTGTACTATCCTGTCAAAGCGCTCCGTCAAACACTTGGGCGTGATGATCGACGATAAGCTTACCTTCGGTAGCCACGTCGATTATGCCTGTAAAAGAGCCTCCACAGCTATTGCGGCACTGTCCCGGATGATGTCCAATAGCTCTGCGGTGTACGCCAGTAAGCGCAAGCTTCTGGCTAGTGTTGCTACATCCATACTTAGGTATGGCGGCCCGGCGTGGGGCACCGCGCTAAGTACTAAATGCTACCGACGGAAGCTGGAAAGTACTTACAGGCTTATGTGCCTGAGGGTTGCGAGCGCGTACCGTACCGTGTCACACGACGCTCTCTGCGTCATTACTGGTATGGTGCCTATCAGCATTCTTATCAGTGAGGACATGGAGTGCTTCGAAATGCGCGGCACAAGAGGCATACGCAGGACTGTCAGGATGGCCTCTATGGTCAAATGGCAGCGCGCGTGGGACAGTTCCACCAAAGGAAGGTGGACCTATAGGTTGATACCGAGGGTAGATAGTTGGATTAATAGGCGCCATGGGGAAGTCACATTCCACCTGACACAGGTCCTTACAGGTCATGGTTGCTTCCGACAGTATCTACACCGTTTCGGGCATGCGGATTCTCCCGAATGCCCAGTGTGCAATGGTTTAGAGGAAACGGCGGAACACGTTTTGTTCGTGTGCCCGCGTTTTCGCACAATGCGTGACCGCATGCTTGCCACATGCGGGGAGGACACAACTCCGGACAACTTGGTCCAGAGGATGTGTAGGGATGAGTTTGGCTGGAACGCCGTTTCAACGGCTATTACCCACATCGTCTGGGAGCTACAGAGGAGGTGGCGCGTGGACTCGGAGAATGGCTAGTCCAGATGCAGTACAAGAGGTGGTCCAGGGGTTCGGAGTCGGCTTCGTAGGTCATACCGGTGCCCTGCGGTCGAGATCGACCCTTACAACGATTAAGTGGCCGCGGAGAGGAAGTCCCGGTAGCGGTGCTGTCGTGGCGTCGGTCTACTGGGTTGGATCCGAGCCCGCGGTTGGAAAGGGGTCCCCGGCAAGGGTCGGGGTAGGTGAGATCCTGCTGTCTGCAACCTACGGGTGCATCTGATAGGGCCTGAAGGGTAGTGATACCCTTCCTTACGGGCAGGTCAGATCGGGTTGCACGTGGGCATCAGTTCTTGATGTCCGCTCAGCAGTAGGGCGCGGGCGGGGTTGACCCTGCCCGCCTTCCGAGGACAAAGGGAGTGGCGAGGACCACTCGGGAAACTGGCTAAGCGCCAGCATGCTACCGTGATGGACTCTCCAAAGCGAGTCATCGATGTTCGTTGCTGCAGGCTACGCAGCTAACCTTGTGGGTGCGATGTGCACTAGCCCCTCTCTGAAGCAATACCTTCTTGGTGGTTCCGGAGAGACGTAGGGTTTGGCGACCATAGGAATGGTTTAGTGGGTACGAGGAGAGAGTAGTCCTGGATTTTACTTTTGTTGTAGAAGACGGCCTGTCAGACCTACACTACCCTAACCTTCTGTTAGGGTGTCTGTTGAGCAGATTAT
Organism: Aedes albopictus; assembly: GCF_035046485.1. NCBI lineage: Eukaryota > Metazoa > Arthropoda > Insecta > Diptera > Culicidae > Aedes > Aedes albopictus. The sequence continues at coordinate 188,873,133 of NC_085136.1, read as the reverse complement.
CCCCCTATGGTTTAGAATGAAAAAAAAAAAAAAAAAAAAAGAGGGACATCCGATTCGCCATAGGTAGTACCTCGGCTACAGCACTAGGCTTCACGACTCCGAATCACAGAAACGACTGGTACGACGGCGAATGTGAACAGTTGAAAAACGAGAAGAATGCAGCATGGGCGAGAATGCTGCAACACCGTACGAGAGCGAATGAGGCACGTTACAAACAGGCGCGGAACAGGCAGAACTCAGTCTTCCGGATGAAGAAGCGCCAGCACAAAGAACGAGATCGCGAAGCGATGGAAGAGCTGTACCGCGCTAAGGACACACGAAAGTTCTACGAGAAGCTGAACCGCTCGCGCAGAGGCTTTGTGCCACAAGCCGACATGTGCCGAGATAATTACGGGAATATTCTCACGAGCGAGCGTGAGGTGGTCGACAGGTGGCGGCAGCATTACGATGAGCACCTCAATGGCGACGTTGCAAGTACCGAAGGTGGCGTGGTAACAGATTTAGGAGTATGTGCACAGGACGAAAGACTTCCGGTCCCTGACCTTCAAGAGATTGAGGAGGAGGTTGGTCGGTTGAAAAACAGCAAAGCCGCTGGAGCAGATCAACTACCAAGCGAGCTTCTAAAATACGGTGGAGAAGCACTGGTGAGAGCACTACACTGGGTCATTACCAAGATTTGGGAGGAGGAAGTATTACCGGAGGAATGGATGGAAGGTGTCGTGTGTCCCATCTACAAAAAGGGCGACAAGTTAGATTGCGGGAATTATCGCGCGATCACATTACTGAGCGCTGCCTAGAAGGTTCTCTCCCAAATTTTATGCCGCCGTCTATCACCGAATGCAAGAAAGTTCGTTGGGCAATATCAGGTTGGATTTATGGGCGAACGCGCTACAACGGACCAGATGTTCGCCATCCGCCAGGTGTTGCAGAAATGCCGCGAATACAACGTACTCACACATAATTTGTTCATCGATTTCAAATCGGCGTATGATACAATCGATTGAGAACAGCTATGGCAGATTATGCACGAATACGAATTCCCGGACAAACTGATACGATTGATCAAGGCGACGATAGATCGAGTGATGTGCGTAGTTCGAGTAGCAGGGATACTCTCGAGTCCCTTCGAATCTCGCAGAGGGTTACGGCAAGGTGATGGTCTTTCGTGCTTGCTGTTGAACATTGCGTTAGAGGGTGTAATAAGGAGAGCGGGGATTAACACGAGTGGTACGATTTTCACGAAGTCCGTTTAGTTGCTTTGTTTCGCTGATGATATTGATATTATTGCTCGTAAATTTGAGACGATGATGGAGGAAACGTACATCCGACTAAAGAGTGAAGCCAGGCGAATCGGATTAGTCATTAATGTGTCGAAGACAAAGTACATGATGGCAAAGGGCTCCATGGAGGAATCACCGCGCCCGCCACCCCGAATTTATATCGACGGTGATGAAATCGAGCCGGTTGAAGAATTCGTGTACTTGGGCTCACTGGTGACCGCCGACAACGACACCAGCAGAGAAATTCAGAGGTGCATTGTGGTAGGAAATCGTGCTTACTTTGGACTCCGCAAAACTCTACGATCGAATAAAGTTCGCCGTAACACGAAGTTAACTATCTACAAAACGCTGATTAGACCGGCCGTCCTCTATGGGCACGAATCATGGACCCTACGTGCAGAGGACCAACGCGCCCTTGGAGTTTTCGAACGAAAGGTGTTGCGTACCATCTACGGCGGAGTGCAGATGGAAGACGGGACTTGGAGAAGGCGAATGAACCACGAGCTGCATCAGCTGCTAAAAGAACCAACCATCGTCCATACCGCGAAAATCGGGAGGCTACGGTGGTCGGGTCACGTCATCAGGATGTCGGATAGCAACCCGACTAAAATGGTTCTCGAGAGTCATCCGACCGGTACAAGAAGACGTGGAGCGCAGCGAGCTAGATGGGTCGACCAAGTGGAGGACGATCTGCGGACCCTGCGCAGAGTGCGGAACTGGAGACAAACAGCCATGGACCGAGTGGAATGGAGGCGGCTACTATGTACAGCAGAGGCCACCCCGGCCTTAGCCTGATTGGTAAGTTAAGGTAAGGTTACACATGAGTAACTTTCAAGTATTTCTAGCATTGGATAAGAATTACATAACGGCTGCTTATGTGCAACCAAACGGCCAGGTGGGCAGCTAGTTGGCGCTAGCTGTCAACCCCTGTTTTGAACCACGCCGAGAACAAAAATGTACTCAATGACTGAGTTGGCCAAGCACAAATTCATAGGCAGTTACATCGCTAGGTAAAAATAAAACTAGGGTAAAACGTTTACATTATGGCACACATTACAAATTAGCTACCGCAGACTTCTTCTGATTTATAGCCACTAATTGATAAGTCCAACAACTTGTTCAACAGCCCCAAAACTTTTTTAAAAACCTTCTCCGTCAGCTCAGATGATGTTTAATGCTCGAAGAATTGTTGGCAGATTTCAGATTTGATGGCAGGGAAATTCAACTAACGAGGGTATTGTACCATTTGGGCAGGTGTACCTATTTTGGGCACTTGCCGCTATAACTAAAGTCAATTTCAGACCGATCGATTTGAATTTCTGTACAGAGTTAGATACTGTACGTGCCTAACTCTAGACAAAATTTCAAATCAATCGGTTTGAAATTTACTTAGTTATAGCGGCAAGTGCCCAAAATAGGTACACCTGCCCAAATGGTACAAGACCCTATACCCCTAACAAACAGCGTCCGGTTATAATAAGTAGACTGATTGAAAGGAATAAGAAGGCTGTTTGTTCTGGTGTTTTGGTGTTTTGGAGATTCAGCTTTGAAAATAGATAGTTAGGTTTTACAAATAAAAGTATTTTAAAAATAAGAAAGTAGGATCAAAATTTGAAAATAACTGATCGAGTGGACAACAAATAATTAAGCTGTTTTTGCAATTGTTTAACACTTCCATATCTTGAAATGTTGAAGATATATCTGATACAGGGATTTAGTGCAACTCGTAACTTATTCGCAGAATGGGGATCGATAATTTTTTTGTAGGTTTAACCTTCTGCCAGTCGCACAATCGGCCGCCCCCGTCAGCACCACGCTGTTGTTGTGTATAACAAGCGAGCTTTTTCAAACGTATCGTACAAAATACAACAGCATGACTATTGAGGGATTCAAAATGATGGCTCAATACAAACCACTGTTTACAGAACAAGCTAATTTTGTAGCATACCACAAATTGTAGAAAGCTTCAGAGGCTTCAATTGACAAGGTACTGATACAACTTCGTTTTTCATGTCGCGCCGCATGTGTATGTATGTTGCGCATGTTAGGTATAACAAAAGGCGCAATCGTGTGAGCAGTTCGATAAGCAGCTATGGTTTGTCGTTTCTTGTTGCTATATTTTTAAACAAATAAAAATAGCCTTATGTGTAATTATGCAATGAGTTGAAATAAGTTGATTTATTCAGCAGCAGCCGTACATTTATTCATCGAGTTTGATAAATAAAAGAGTGCTTAAAACATCTAGTTTTGCAACGAGTTTCACACAAAAATTAATGCAATGATTTTTTTTTTCTCATTTGGGTTATATAATGTTCATTAACCAACCCAAATGAGTTACATAATGCACATTATGCAACTCTTTTTTCATAATGCAACTCATTTGAGTTGCATATTGCACCAGTTCGGAAAAGATGGCCATTATGATATTGAAATGAGTTTTGTGCTGTTGAAAGCATATTTGATACAATAGCTGTACTGAAACTAGTTTAAGTATGCTTAGACGACTGGAAAAACGGCTGATCAATTTCGACCTTATACCGAATGGAAACGTTGCATTGCAATTTTGGTGGGCCTCGTAGGATAGAAATTTGTTCAGCTAGATAGAAACGATCGTTTTAAATTATCGGAATAATTGACGGCTACGGTGAGTGATCGATCGACAACGAGATTGCATTTCGAACATGCGAGAATCGGTGCGAAGCTGAGACGAAAACAGTGAAGATGGGTGCACGGTAATAATATGTGTGGGAGTGCAAAATTGGAGTTTTTTTTTTAAGGCTCAATCATCCGTCATCACTTTTTCGAAAAATGAAAAGCAGTTTTTTCGCTGTAGACCAAAACAATGCCCACGAAAATGTATTCACTGTATTCCATTCATAATGTGGAATTCAGTGAATACATTTTCATTAGAAAATCTTTTGTTTTGAACTAAAAAACTGCTTTTAAATGTTTGATGATGACGATGATGTTAATGATGAATTGTTCAACGTTAATCCAATTTACAGCTCTATTGACCACTAGGGCACTGCGTGAGCGATTCCTATTGGAAGCTGTACATACACTTGTACAGCGCCTAAATGTATTCTATTTCTAATTGTACTACATCGAACTGGTTTGACGTTGCGCTGCTTTCACTTTCTACCCTATCATGGTAGAATTATGAGCACAAGGATGTTGATTGGGGGTCCATTATTGGTTGCGTTCGCTGATTTCCAAGTATCCGGGTTCATTTGAGCCATGGGTTCAGAAGAGGGTCACTGTCAGCTGCTCTCAGGGAGAAAGAGCAACTGACGAAAGTGCCGGAGCTTGGTTCGAATCCATGACCATCTGCTTATGAAGCAAACGTGTAGCCACTACGCAACGGGCTCCGGCAAAAAAAATCAGAGTTGGAATAGGAAAAGGCAGTCAGAAAGTGAACGCGAGCGTGATCGGATCTTCCCGTTGATCGTCGATCCATTCTTGTCGGAAGTGCGTTGTGATATACCCGATTGCTGATTTTCCCCGACAGACTGGTGGGGGAGGGGGAGGGCTAGGTGTCTTCAACCAACGACTGGGTGGGTAGGGTGGGGCTCATTTCAAAAAATCTCTCCGATATATGATTTCCCAAGTGGAAAGTGATCTACTAGTCGAACTAAGTGAGCTGTACAAAAATGAGCGATTTCGGTTGATATTTAGGGGTGGCGCAAAGGGTTCAAGTGAAATTTTTGCTAGAACAAACTTTCAAAAAACATTTCAAATTTTATTTTCAAACTTATTTTTTCTAGACTAAATCGGCGATTCTAGAACCCGTTTGGGCCAAATTTATGCTCAAAATTGCAATATCTCCATTGGTTTCCGAGATATTTGAAAAAAAAATGTCATATTTTGGTATACAACTCAAAAAATACTGAAAAACGACGATTTTTTCAAATATCTCAGAAACCAGTAGAGATATCGCAATTTTGAGCATAAATTTGGCCCAATTGGGTTCTAGAATCACCGATTTAATCTAGAAAAAAATAAGTTTGAAAATAAAATTTGAAATGTTTTTTGAAAGTTTGTTCTAGCAAAAATTTCACTTGAACCCTTTGCGCCACCCCTAAATATCAACCGAAATCGCTCATTTTTGTACAGCTCACTTATTTCGACTAGTAGATCACTTTCCACTTGGGAAATCATATATCGGAGAGATTTTTTGAAATTAGCCCCACCCTACTGGGTGGGTCGGTGTTGATGTAGAGGTTATCCGTCCCGAGAATTCCTGGAACGACCCGTACCTTTGGGTCAGAAGACCGCACGTGGTACGCTACATGCTAACCAGCCGGCGGTGGCCCCTCTTTCAGTGGACCAACGCCAGACACTCTTCAGTCCCTGCCCGAACACCAAGCCAACTCCAGACACCACCGTATACTGCGAACTTCGCCCCCCCCCCTTGGATTCTCTGTTGACACCAAGTACGAGCAATGCTAAAACCGCTCCGGCGAGGCTGACAATTGTGAACGATCGGCCGCCTTCGAGATCGCAACCGCGGTCCTGTGCGACTAACTACGACCTCCACCTCCGGGAGCCCGGGTTACACCGACATAATCACGAGTATCGTCGGCTTACCCGCCGCCCACATTGGTTATGGGGACGACATACCACACTGTTCTACAATCGCCCTCAGGGAGCTACGGTCGGCCATAGTCACCGACACCACAGCAGCCTCCTGGTCCGGCCGATTTGGAAGGAGCTCCGGTCGCATCAACCGTTTAATCGTGGCGAGAGTCACCCTTGCGACAATCTGATCGCTCACAGCCGCGACAGCTCAATCTAACTGTATAATAAGCCGTCGATTAAGGAAAATGATTATTTCAGTTTATTTAGGACCATCCCACCGAAAACTCTCCCTGTTAACCCTCTAATACCCAAATATTTGATTTTGATCTAAATATCATTTTTCGTCATCTAAAATCGATTTAAACATGTTTTGGAATATGATTCTTTTTAATTCTCGATTTCGTGAATTTCAGTTTTTGATTTTTCTAATTTTTATTTTTGAACATCCCCACACTTTTATATTTTTCGTGGAAGCCAATTTGGGGAACGGATTTTTTGAGATGAAAACATTTTGAGATTTTACGATTATTGTTGAAGTATTATTATTTTAAGTTTTTTTCGCAGAAAATTTTATTTTCCGTGTAATTTGAGGGAAAATAATTTTAGAGTGTATTCGATTCCCTTAAACTATTAAACAAGGATAGAATGATTTGGGAAAAATTTTAAATATGTTAATTGTAGTGATTCAATACAAAATAAACAATGACTTCTAAAAGGTGACCAAAACATCAATTTTTCAATGATTTTTAAAAAATGTAAATACGCTTTATAATACACCAAAAACCATTTTGAGATATTCAGAACAGTCTCAAATATCAGCCAAAAATATAAAAAAAATGATTTTCCGCGAAACAAAAATTACAAAAATGCTCAAACTATACCCCGTCTAAAGGCGGGATTGGGTATTAGAGGGTTAAACGCCCTGGGACCCGGGAGTCAAAAGATGGCCTTGAGTACTCACCCCGGAAGCGGCCGCGGCTCAGACTAGCTGCTTGGGACTTAGGCCCGACTCCATCTGGTTCGGAGCAATTGACTCCCGGGGTCAAAGTTTGTTTCAAAGTTTTAGTTGAGTGTATTAGGAATTCCAAGGTGTACCAGGTGATGAGATTTATTGGGGATCTCAGGGGAGTTCAGGAGCGATTCAGGGGAATTATCAGAAGTTTTTAAAGGTGTTTCATAAGGTTTCAGGTACCATCTTAGAGCACCATGAATCCCTCTGAATCGCCGCTTAAACACCTTGAAACGCCTCTAACAAATCTCAAACCACCCCAAAACCCACTGAAATCTCCCTGGTATACATCTGAAGCGCACATAAAACTCCTTAAAACCAGTTTAAGCCCTCTCAAATTCTCCTGGAGCCCCTAAACACTCCTGAAACCTTCTTCCTAGCATTTTTTTGTTTTTCAGAAATTCGTGTGCCCCTTAATATAATATTGAGAACCACTTATCTTATCAACTGTGCTGAAGGAATAGCTACTTAAGACGAGCAATGTGAGAAACACCTTCAAATGTACAACATATGATACGATATGTTCAGTAATATCCACGAATATCCAGAACCCAATTCACGCCCAGAAGCTAAAATTGAGTTTAACGGCTTAGCGGTGCCATTTAACTAAAAGATAACATTTTGAATATTTGGTCTAAACTGAAAGGCCAGTTTTATATTTTCATAGTTTTGTCGTATAGTTCGGTTAAATAAAGAAGCACATGGAGCGCGAATTCCAGTAAAAAATAATAAAAGCCACTCTTATTATTTCCCAACAATGATAACACTTCACATTAGCCCTGCTGTAAATGAGATTTAATTCCCACAATTCTCTGTCTGTAAATATTCCGCACCATCCTTTTCGCTTCGCGTTTTAAAACAATTACTGCACAAGGCATATCCGTTCGCTTCCTTCATGTTGCTGCCGCAACTCGATTGGCACCCGTCAGCTAAGCTCGTATACAATCGAATACCGCCTATGGCACTCTAGAAGCATTTGGTGAAGCTATCTCGAATTGGAATGTGGAAATATTTCCCGTGGAACATCGCGAGGTTGAGAGTGGAATACCTAGGAACTTGGGCGTATTTTATTTCGATTATACGCACCGTCATCCAATCATGGTACCCCAACCGGATATGTACCCGCTGCTGCCGGAGCATACGAGCAGTGCTTCTACCTTTGTATTTTCGCACACAAGTTGTTGGGAACAATAACAACCAAATGTAATAAAACAAACCAGAAAGCGGATCAACGTATCACATCGTTCGTCTGCAGTTTGAAAATCCAATAAAATTCACATGAATACTCCGGTACGCCGCCCTCGTCGTATGCGACATAGAGTTTTTGTTTTCTTGAAATGCACACGATTTGTGGTGAAATTTCCTACAACAAAAACAATGACAAATATAAATTAGCAATATTGAAAGCTGGAAGAATATAAAATGCTGAGAACTTGAATAATAATAAATGTAATCTTTTGTCTCATTGCCAAATAGTCCATAACATTCTTATTCTTCATTATGTACTTTCTTATTTATATTCCTTATTTTTATTACTCCTAATGAAAAAGAACATTATATTTTTCTTTTTCTTTTTCGTATCATTTCTCTTCTTCATCTTAATCTTAATCTTCTTTTCATCAGCAACTCATCATTTGTGTTTTTTTAGCGCGTTCAACTGCAGTTTGTACTGCTCACGGATCTTCTATTAAAGGTTTAGAAGCGTTTGTGTGGATCATGGGGATTTCAGAAAAGTTCCAGGAGGTTTTGAAGGACACGTTCCATGCTTCCAGTGAGGTATTTGCTCTTTGAAGGGAGCACGATACTAGACAATGGACTAGCATGCAACGCCAAGCAGCACAGCCAAAAATTTTTCATGACAGCTGCGGCGAGAATCGAACCCGCGCTGCTGAGCACAATGCGACTAAATGCTTTGCGACACTAGCTGCGCGAACATGAAGCCACACAGGTTTTAAGATGGATTTCAAGTTTTTTCAGGGTATTTCAGGAGTCTTCAGAAGAGTTTTTGTCAATGTTGTACTTTCACAATTACGCGAAGGTTAACAGATGCGGATCTGTATTAAATACTGATATTCAGCTTTGGAAAAAAAAAATTACAAACGAATTAAATTTAACGTCCGTCTGACACCAAATGAATAATTCCAAATTGAGCATTCCGAAACGTATGTTCATACTAGCTTTTACTCAACTCGGCGGAAATCGTCTTACATAACCACACAATAATGGAAATGCTCAACGGCAATGACGGTTTCTCTAGTACTCTCTTGAATTTTCACCACAGCCGCCGCTTCAAGGATATAGCTCTTTGATGGCGAGGGAAAAACATTTTCTAAGAAACCGTCTCTGATAGCAGTGTTTTGTCTGTGCATGTCCTCGTCGTCGTCGTCATCGTCGTCGTAACCATTCTTTGCCATGCTTTCGCTCACATTGTTTATTATTTCAAGTGTGCTGTTTATCAAAATATGCTCGGGAAATGTGTTTCAAATTGGGTTTACAATTACACCACCCTTACGGTTCCTGTTCCACTTCCGACGGCTGCTTCAATGCACACAAAGTAGAAGGCACATATTACTGCAGACAAGGGTGTGCGATACCGTGAAATATATCTCTGTATCATGCTACTGTTTAGTAACTCCTTTGAAATGTTTGACAAGTTTTAAAAAAAACATCAAATTGATAATGGCTCAAAATGCATGAAATCCCAGAAATTGAAACTCCAAAGGGAAAAAAGGAAAAAAAACTCACGGTAATGTATGGTTGTTTTGAGTTTTGGAGGATAGTTTACAACTTTGACTATAAAACAATACCTTGTGGTTTATTGAATTAAATAAACAAATAGAAACAATGTTTCTTTTCACATATTGAATAACTAAGTGCAGTGGAAAAAATGTCTTTTGAAGTGAGCACTGATCAATTTTTATCCGTCGCGATTACAATCACAATTTCACAATCTACATATGTTGTTGCATCGCCCACCGTAGCCTCCCGATTTTCACGGTATGGACGATGGTTGGCTCTCTTAGCAGCTGATGCAGCTCATGGTTCATTCGCCTTCTCCAAGTCCCAAGTCTTCCATCTGCACTTCGCCGTAGATGGTACGCAACACCTTCCGTTCGAAAACTCCAAGGGCGCGTTGGTCCTCTGCACGTAGGGTCCATGTTTCATGCCCATAGAGGACGACCGGTCTAATCAGCATTTTGTAGATAGTTAACTTCGTGTTACGGCGAACTTTATTCGATCGTAGAGTTCTGCGGAGTCCAAAGTAAGCACGATTTCCTGCCACAATGTGCCTCTGAATTTCCCTGCTGGTGTCGTTGTCGGCGGTCACCAGTGAGTCCAAGAACACGAATTCTTCAACCGCCTCGATTTCATCATCGTCGATATAATTTCGGGGTGGCAGGCGCGGTGATTCCTCCTTGGAGCCCTTTGCCATCATGTACTTTGTCTTCGACACATTAATGACTAATCCGATTCGTCTGGCTTCACTCTTTAGTCGGATGTACGTTTCCGCCATCGTCTCGAATTTACGAGCAATAATATCAATATCATCAGCGAAACCAAGCAACTGAACGGACTTCATCGAAATCGTTCCACTCGTGTTTATCCCCGCTCTCCTTATTACACCTTCTAACGCAATGTTGAACAGCAAGCACGAAAGACCATCACCTTGCCGTAACCCTTTGCGAGATTCGAAGGGACTCGAGAGTGTCCCTGATACTCAAACTACGCACATCACTCGATCCATCGTCGCCTTGATCAATCGTATCAGTTTATCCGGGAATCCGTATTCGTGCATACACAGCGTTACAAGAATTAACTTTTGGTCTGTCTCAAGAGCAAACTTATGTGTCTCTGACAGATTTTGGCCGCTAAATCCGAATCCGGGCTCAGATCTGCTCCAGCACGTCACAATAGTTATACCTCAATTTATAGGGTAAAATATGCGATTTTGGGCTTTTTTGACTGCAAGCCATTAAGCATAGAAATATTTTTTGAAGCAATCAAAAAGTAAGTTGGTTAATTAACGTCTTAATAACGACTAATGCAAAATATTTCGGTTTACCAAATCAAATTTGATAGTTTTAAGCGATTTATGTTAGGTATGATATTTCCCATACAAGTCATTCTCAAAAAGTTATATGCAAGTTTACATACTAACATAAAATGCTTAAATCTGTCAAATTTAATTTGGTAAAAAGAAATATTTTGCAAGAGTCGTTAATTTAGCTGTTAATGCACCAATTTACTTTTTGATTGCCTAAAAAAATGTCCATGCTTAATGGCTTGCAGTCAATAAAGCCCAAAATCGCATATTTTGCCCTATAAATTGAGGTATAGCTCAAAAATGTGACGTGCTGGAGCAAATCTGAGCCCAGATTCGGATTCAGCGGCCCAAAATCTGTCAGAGACACATAAGTTTGCTCTTGAGACAAAAAAATGTTGCCCTGTGTAATCTGCCATAGCTGTTCTCGATCGATCGTATTATACGCCGATTTGAAAGCGATGAACTAGTGATGAGTGGACACGTTGTATTCGCGGCATTTCTGCAACACCTGGCGGATGGCGAACATCTGGTCCGTTGTAGCGCGTTCACCCATAAATCCAGCCTGATATTGCCCCACAAACTCTCTTGCAATCGGTGATAGACGGCGGCATAAAATTTAACCTTCCCTTGTCAACTTAAACGTCTGTCTACGGTATCACTTCAAAAACATTCTTTTCCACAGCGTCTCTCACGGTTTGCAGCATAGCTTGATTTCATATCTTATTCTTTCAAAGCTGTTGAAAATGTGTGGATTGCACAGCCTTGTTCAAATGAACAAACGGTTGGAAAAGTGGCAAGCCAGACTCTCTGCGCATTTCTTGTACAATCCAAACCACCGTAACTGCGCGCGATCGTCGGCAAGGAAGGTAACGAAATGAACCACTCACTGGTGTCGTTCGGTGGAAATCTTTTGTATCACATTATCTTCCTTCTTCCACACACACATGGCGCATTAAATGCGGGTGAGTAAAATTTATTACTTTTCATAAACTTTGCCATCAATTCACACATCACACGCACTCGCATTTCAGATAGGGATTTTATTCCAAGGTTGGAAAATTGCCCTCTGCCGGTGAAGTGGTCTCTCGGCTGCCAGGGACTTTCGTGTATGTATTTAAATTTATTGTTTGCACAACGTTAAAAACACATCACCGTCCTAAGAAATGGCAGCGATTGTTTGTTGGTGATGATAATGGAGAATGGGAAACCCAATGTGAAGACTGGGAGCTGTCGACTGTGCCACCAGTAGTAAGTACTTCCGTGACATTTAGACTTCATTGGATTTAATTTGAAATTGCTTACTTTTTTATTTAGTGTTACCATAGCCAATGCGAGTTTCATTACTCAAAATGACTGTATCGTACAATATTATGTAATTCAAAATTTGAAATAATACTTTTTAGAATATTCCAAAATTGATAATACTGAACAGATTGAAACAAATTCATTGATCGCATATATCATACAACATAATACATATGTATGTATGAAAATTTAAGCTGAATGAAACTGATAATGCGCAATTTATACCATCTTGAAGCAGATGCATGGATTGAATCCTATAGAAAACAGTAGACATCCTGTTAACATGATTCGCCCATTATAATCCTTCACAGCTTTTCAATCAAAATCACTCATCTTTGTTATTTTTCACCAGATGGGAGCAAAATCCCCCAAAGGAATATCCAAGGCAGAAGAAAGAAAACTTCTATAAATATCAATCATAGAACCCATAAATGCTAACGACCGGGTCCGTTTAGGCTGAACCCGGAAGCGTATTATGATTTTTCTTTTTTTGTGCTGTTAATAATCAAACCGACCGACATTAATGCGTGTATCGCGTTTCATTGAATTCGATGATGGGAAGATTTTTCTAGTCCATTTGATCCCGGAGACGGACAGGGGACGCAAGACATGGGTGGCATCCGGATTGAAGGAAGAAAAACCGTTTGGCAGAGGGATCCGCTTGTAAAGTGGTCGTAAAATAAAATGGGTAATGGAGGACCGCCGGCAAATTTTCCCTGGAAACGATGGTTTTCATCGGGAGATGTAATGAACCTAGTAGCCTTTGAATTTTAATTATTAAGTATATTGCTAATTTTACTATTGAATATTACCATTTACCCAAATTTCACTATCTGTTGATCTCTGGCAATACGTCGACTGTTTGTCTTTTGTTTTTGTAGATTCATTGCCTTGAATTGAATCCAGTTTCGATTAGTGTCAGACTTTTGAAATACTAAAAAGAAACTATGTACGTGAACGTAGTGCGAAGTATCCTCGCCGAAAGTTTTCTCGATCTGAAATAACCATTTTCTCAGTTTCGAAACTCCATTTAGCACAACTTTCAACTTTGCGACCCGACGGAAATGTCTTGTTTCTGTTTTGTCCATAAAGCAAACTATCACGTACGCGACGCTGGCAAACCGGAAATCCTTTTACCCTTGCCGTAACATTGCTCGTAGAAAAGGGTTTGGGATTGCGCGAAGAAGATTTGCGGCGACGAGGGACGAAAAAAAATAGAGAGTCAGTGATAAACTTAACCTGTCACACAGCCAGTGGAATAAAAGAGAGTTTCAGTTAACTAAAAAGGAAAACGAATAATTTCTACGCTTTAAATTTGAAACGTGATCCTATTATACCCCTGCCATTTTCTGAGTACATATATCTTTGTTTCATTTCTTCACTTCACAGGATTCCAGTGTGATTACTTTTTTCGCCAGCCAAGCAAATCAGAGACAGTATATGTTTTCTGATTAAGAATGGTGGCTATATGATAAATAATGGTTTCAAAATAACCCATCATGCCACAATAGTTGTAAGAGTTATCGTGAATAAGTAAATTAACGTAAAAGAAAAATATAAGTAAATATCAACATCATGCTGTGTCAGGGCTTGATAAATGTAGTTTTAGCCTGATCAGCTACACACTAGGAGCCGATGAGTAAGTGCTTGGTACATAGTAAAGGCATCTTCAGCGTGTGAGTGTTTTTTCGTTTATTTAGAAGGCTCGGGAAAAACAAATCAATTGTTTTTTTTGCATTAACATGACCTCGGGATTACTCATTTTCCCAGAAGGAGACTAACCTAAACTGGTCAGGCCGCATCCATTTATTACGTAACGCTAAAATTTACATTTTTAGACCCCCCTTCCCCCTCCGTAACGCTTTTTTGTATGAAAATCCGAAAAAATGGTATGGGGCGTAACGCTCAGCTGTACTCCCCCCTCCCCCTAGAGCGTAACGTAATTTGTGGACGGCGCCTAACAGCTACGGCCACTTCCGGATGCGCACTCAAGTCCTTCTATTGGGCTCCCGGGTCCCAGGGTGTTTAGTAGAGGAGGAGTTTCGGATGTCATTGGGGTGTTTTATACACTATCGAAGCGGTCGAGGTACTGGTAATCTGGGTGCTTTGGACTGAATCAAAACGGTTGTCACGATATCTCCGTTGATCGCTGTCAAAATAACTCTATCAAACAAGTAAAACTAGACATGACAAAAAGCCTTAATCAAGAAGAAATCGAAGAAAAGTATAAAAAGTAGTTCTGAGCCTATTTTATCTTAGTTTTCCATGGCTATACATAAAAATTTCCACCGCGAATGAAATTAGGGTAACGCGCTACTTGGGCGGTGGCTTCTATATTCGTCTGTTTGCCACTATAACTCAGTCAACTTTGAACCAATTGACTTGAAATGTTGTACACGGGTAGATACTATACCTATCTAACCACATTCCAAAAGTTGTGTCAATTGATTCAAATTTGACTGAGTTATAGTGGAAAATAGACGAATATAGAAGCCACCGCCCAAGTGGCGCGATTCCCTACATAAGCATTGAACATGGGCACAAAATCAAAATGGGAGTCATGGAGAGTTTATTATGTTAGCATTTTTTCGAACGGCATCGCGATGGCGTTTTTTACAACTGCGTCAAGAGACTTGGTGGCAAGATAATTGGAGGCTCGTGCATGTTTTCAAATCGAGTGCCGATGGTAAGTTTGTGTGAGTTGGATAGCTTGAAAAATTAAACCGTTCCTATCCGCAGTACTCAGCTGGTAATTAGTATCTTCGGCATGGCCTGCGATCTGGACACAGGCATGCGGTCGTTAAATAGCTTGTTATGCCACAAATAAGCGACTAGTTAGTGGTCAAAGTGCAGATTGGGTGCGGCCGGAAGTCGATCCAAGCTTCAGTTGATGACTCACTCAAAGTGCAAATTTTCGGTAATACCAATCCGTGTGGTCAATTATGAATTTCAAATTACTCAACGTACATATGTACAGATGGGTAAATTATTGGTTAAATTGGGAAAAAATCCACAGCTCAGGTGAGGTTTGAACTCACGACCCTTATTCGCTAGACAAGTGCTTTGCCAACTAAGCTACCGAGCCAATTAATGACCCGGCAACCTAGTTGTCATAAGGTTCAATTCTAATCTCATCGATCTATACCATCTTCCCCTAAACCGCAAATATAACCATCTCTGTTGTACATATGTACGAAGAGCGAAGCGATTTGTTTATTGTTTGAAACTGTTTGCACTGACGACAAAAATCTTCTGGTAATCTCTATACGGCATCTAAAACTATCAGAATGAAAAGTCCATTTTTTTCTGATTTCCACTGTTGAATTACTCAAGGACCACTAAAAAAACTAGAGCCGGTATGTGGATCATCTGAGATGCATAATTGTGAACAGGATCAAACAGCGTCTGTTATGGCATCTAACGGTGAGTATGAAATCATATATCGTGTCAGTTATACCTGAGGAGGGAGCCCTTTCAGCTATTAGGAAAATCAAAAGAAGAGCAATGGGATAGATTCATCGGCAACAGACCAGGCAACGAATTAAGGACAATGATTGGAAATGGACAGTTGGATTTTGGGTAATTCTCGCTGAGACCGGCCCTCTATTTACACCTTGTCTTCAAAAATGTTTAAGATGCCGATTTTCTGAAAGCCCTCGCCTAAAAAGTAAAAAAAATGCATTTGGTTACTCAAGTTGATGGACCCCCCGTTAGTTAGAGCCACAACAATTTTTGCAGACCCCTCGTTTTTGGGCAAATGGTGGCTCACTTAAACCGTTATAACTCGAAAGTTTCTCCAACAACCACCTCAAAACGAATTGTTGTTGAAAAGAGGAAAGATAGAGCTACTATTTACAATAATAAAAAGTTGGGTCGGCCATATTGATTTTGGCCGCCATCTTGGATTTTCAAACCAAAACATTTTTTTCACCATGAGGGCAACCACCGATTTTCAAAATTTTTGCATCAATTGAAAGCTGAGACATTTATACATAACATATCAAAAAATTAGAGATGTCTTTTTCTTCTTTCAAAAGTTATTTGCCGTTTTGTATATCATGCCACTTTTGAGCACTGGGCCCGGTGCCGGCCGTTTACATAAATGCAGTATTATTCCGCAGTGTTTTCGAACACGAATTTAAATTATGAGTCCACTAATGGAAAGCTGATGGTTTAAGCTTTTCAAAACACTATAAAAGTTATGGAAACAATCCCCGCATCATTGAGAAACAGTCAAAAACGGAAACGAACCTCCGATTTCGCCAAATTTTGCGGCACGCGCCTTTGTGTATACATGCAGGCGTAAACTCGGATGCTGTTACATGTCGTTGCCGGTGCGCATGGAAATGTATGGAGAAAACGTGGCTTAATTTACAAAACTGCAGAATACTTTTGATAGGAAAAAAAGACATCTCTATTTTTTTTATATGTTATGTATAAATGCCTTAGCTTTCAATTGATGCAACAATTTTGAAAATCGGTGGTTGCCCTCATGGTGAAACAAATGTTTTTGTATAAAAATCCAAGATGGTGGCCAAAATCAATATGGCCGACCCAACTTTTTATTATTGTAAATAGTAGCTCTATCTTTCCTCTTTTCAACAACAATTCGTTTTGTGGTGGTTTTTGGAGAAACTTTCGAGTTATAACGGCTTAAGTGTGCCACCATTTGACCAAAATCGAGGGGTCTGCAAAAATTGTTGTGGTTCTAGCTAACGGGGGGTCCATCAATTTGTTTATTTATTTGTTTATTTATTTACTTCGTCTTCAACAAATGTTGTACAGACTGAATAACTTAACTTAATATTACATACATTATCGTATCAAACATTGACATATTTTGCGGTTTACATATCGAAATCATCACAACAAGAACAAAAAAGTAACAAGAAAAACTAAACGAACATTATTCTTCAACAAAAAAAACATCATGACATAACATATACGTATTGAGCATTCAGCATTAATTATTCACGGTTTCCAAGTTTGAATAGAACGGTGGTGAAATTCTCGGAATCTTATCCCGGTTGGCCAACTTGCCGTATTCAAGGCTAGGTCCTTATATTTACATTTCAGTAACACTTTGAATGATACATAATCTAGAAGCCTACAGTCAATTCGCTTAGAAACTAGCTTCACTAAACTCACGCGATCGTCCACAGGCACATTGAGGCATTTACACACCATGGCCTTTACGTCACTCTCCGAAGCCGAGCTATCAATGTTCGACAAAAGCAATGCAAAACAGCGTTCGTCTGTTGTTGTTGTCTCGTAGGGTGCTGGACCATTTGAGTTGGGGGCACGGTGTGTTGAAATAGGATTATTATCGCACTTTCATGAACCTAAAATATTTTTTCGTTATAAGTTAGCCTTAGCTGTATATATTAAGATTCTGGAGGTTAAAAAATCTTTCATCGGGGAAAATTAAAATAAATTCGATTTTAGTAGTTTACCACTTTTCCCATATGATATGGTATTCCGCAAATCTGATGAACCTAAACTCCGTTAGAAAAAGTCCCCTTTCTATTAATAAATTTGAAACCATTTAGAGAGAAACGAATGTAAAAGCCTTGACAACGAGTTTAAATTTGTTTGGCGTTCGTTTCATGTGTCCAGCCCACTACAGTCTGCTGAAAGTTATAAATCATAAAAGTCTACATTTCTTCCATTTAATGGAAACAAATACTTCCCATTAGTGCGACTCATACATTTGAGGAAAACGCTATACACCTGTGACTCATACCATTTGCAGCACATACCCTTCATGTGCAAATTTGCCTGAAATGGCGGATATTTGTTGCACATACTTTGCATGGCAAATCACATCCACATGGATATTTGCCAAAAAGTATTTGTCGACTATACTGAGCGTTCATGACTCATTTGTAAAAGTTCGACCTCTGATCTGTTGAGGACCTTTGCCCATACAGAATCTTAAAATTTTCTAAAACCTCTTTTCCTTGTTACTTCTAAAATGATACCTCTGGGTTAAGTGGGTTCTTGAGTCTCAAATAACAAAAACTTGACGCAAAATACATAAGATTGGCGTTGTCATATTATGTTAATGCATTCAAAAATGATTATTCAACATATGGTTTAAAATAAGGCACACTGGCCAAGTTAAAACGGGTGGGGTAAGAAGAAACACCGGGTTTACGTGTTAGTTTGAATTTGAATGTCATAAAAGTTTTTTTTTAATCAAACTATCATTTGATCAAGGATAATTATACAAATTGTATTGAAATCTTTTTCAAAACATCACAAGTTTTTATTAAGAATTTACCGAATGCAACGCATGCTTAATATATGTCAATGTGAATGACAACTTATAGTATAAGCCTAAAATATATTGGAAACATATCAATTTGCAAGTTATCTGATGAATTTCAATAATGGTAGTCTCGTGCAGTGATTTTTTTTCTATGTTCGTCTTAACCCGTAGTTTTATTCCGGCAAAGTTTGCTGAATTTCAGCAAAACGTTACTGGTTATCAGCAGAGTTTACTGAACATATCAGCAAAATTTTGCTGAATTTCAGCAAAATGTTTACTGAAACCTTCAGCTCGGCAAAGTTCAGCAAAATTTTGCTGAAACCCTCAATCGATTTTTGGTGTGCATGACTGCATAAAATAAAGTTTCTTTTTCCCAACTAAAATCCCTTCATTTTTGCAAAGTGAGTTTGACAACAGATTCAGTATGGGGAGACTTGTCCTTGCAGAGCGTGATAAAAACGAATTAAAAAGTCACCCGTACACTCGATTCCTTCCAACCATATTCTATGTGGTATAACTATTTAGCAATCTAAATCTATCCAATGATTCCGAAATGAAGCATAAAATAACTAATAAAAGTTCATAAAAAGTTGTATTGAAACCTCAAATTGCGTCAATCTTGCCTCACTTTACACATAACTGTTGTTGTTTTTTTTTTAATATATTATGACATTCCCAGAGCATTGATATCTTCTTAATTATGTTTTACATTTTCAATTTTCAGTTTATCTGTAGATTAAGCTAAATTTGTTCTCAGCATAAACAACAATGGACATATCTAAAACTGAGTAAAAAAGAAAATAGAGTTAAGGACTGTTCCTTTTAATTGCACTACGATTTTGCATTCTTTGATGATTTCAACCTCAACTGTTAGGTCATCTTCAGTGTCTCGTACTTAATCCGATATTCTGTTTACGTACATATTCCGCTAACATGCCCAGGTTCATCATCATCAAATCTAAAACTGTTTCAATCAAACATATGCTTACCTTAAAGTACGTGTATCAAGGGCGTGTGCCGAAAGAGTAATCAAAAGCTATTCTCTAAGGGCTGATTTCTCAACCTTGGATTAACCGGTAAACCAAGCTTACCCATGTAGTTAAACCTGGTTTAACGCTTAAACCAGGGTGAAAAAATCGGCCCTATGTGTCGAATATGCAAACAAAAGTATTCATAGGATGAATTTTCACTTGTTAGTAAAACATCGCCCTGCAAAATCAGAGCACAATATACATGAAAGTTCTTATTATATTTGAAGAGTTATAAGTATTTCTGCTAAACTAACTCAAAACAAGTTAATTTACAGTTAACAAGAATGTTGAAAAATACGCGTGATTAAGTCACCATATTTGTTTAATGATTTCCCAATCGAAGCATCTTTCGTGGCCGTGTGATCGTCGGTTAGGTGCATCGTTACATGGTTTGGCATGCAAAATATGTGCAACTAATACCCACCATTACAAGCAAATTAGCACATGAAGAGTATGTGCTGCAAATGGTATGAGTCACAGGTGTATGGCGCTTCCTCAAATGTATGAGTCGCACTAATGGGAAGTATTTGTTTACCTCCATTACAAATATCTATGTGCCAGACAAATGGAAGGAATGTAGACTTTTATGATTTATGACTTTCGGCAGACTGTAGTGGGCTGGACACATGAAATGAACGCCAAACAAATTTAAACTCGTTGTCAAGACTTTTACATTCGTTTCTCTCTAAATGGTTTCAAATTTATTAATAGAAAGGGGACTTTTTCTAACGGAGTTTAGGTTCATCAGATTTGCGTAATACCATATCATATGGGAAAAGTGGTAAACTACTAAAATCGAATTTATTTTAATTTTCCCCGATGAAAGATTTTTTAACCTCCAGAATCTTTAAATATACAGCTAAGGCTAACTTATAACGAAAAAATATTTTAGGTTCATGAAAGTGCGATAATAATCCTGTTTCAAC
Organism: Aedes albopictus; assembly: GCF_035046485.1. Classification (NCBI taxonomy): domain Eukaryota; kingdom Metazoa; phylum Arthropoda; class Insecta; order Diptera; family Culicidae; genus Aedes; species Aedes albopictus. The sequence goes on along the minus strand of NC_085136.1, from coordinate 188,852,688 downwards.
ACACCGTGGGGGGTCTGTTCTATACGATCGGTTCCTGTTTCGTTGTTGCAGCTATCGTTCGTTTCGTAAATATCGGTAGTGACGACTGGAGTGGAGTGGAGCATACTCGGTATGGTAGCAGATGAATCATCAGGAATTATCCGGTGTAACGTTTCCATAAGCATCGATACTTGGCTCCTTAATTCAATTATATCAGATCGTGTGGCATTTGCAGCAGGGGATATTGGTGAACTTCGTTCATCCTTTCTACAATCGTTGAGTGCAGGTAGACACTCTTCACATAGCCATACTATGCCTCCTGATATTGCACGCCGTTGTTCCATGCTAATACCAACACATGAAATGTGATGAGAGCTTTTACACGGCCCGGCGCACACAACAAATAGCCCAAATTCTCTATTGTATATGCACACCGCACAGCTATTGCAAATAACAATTTCTTCACAACTCGAATTCATCGTCAAAACGGCGAAATTCACAATTCTTTCACTAGAAACACGTCAAAGAATACGGAGCCATAGAACTGGTAGTAGTTTCGGTGATTTGCAACGATAGCCAAACGGTAAAACAATCAAGACCGTCATTACAATTTGGTATTACCTACGGTAAATCATGGTCATAATACAAGACAAGCTAATAACTTAATGCAATCCCGAGCTTCAACAAGTTTTGGGCAAACAAAACTGTCTTATTTTGGTCCTCTCAAGTATAACAGACTTCCGGAACAGTTAAAACAAGTTAGAAATCGTACGACATTCAAAACCAATTTAAAGCAATACTACAAAGATAGAATAAATGAATTTTTGCTATAGCACATAATAAACTGTCTTCTCTATTTTTGCACATATTTTATTTTTTTGCAATCACTCAAATTAGATATATTTAGATTAGCATACCATTTGTTTTTTCTTTGTCTTAATTTACCTGTATTAATGGATCCTTAAAAGGAAAGTTTATTTCCACTGGATTCAGATATTTCCACCACACCACGCAAATTGTTAAATTACTCTTGTTGCCATTTGTCTTTGTTTTATTTTTGTTTTTCATTGTAAAAATACTAGATGTGACCATTACCAGGGGGCTCAACCGAGCTTTCTGGTGTGGGGGTGAGTGGTGGGCGCAAAAAAAAAAAAAAATGTGCGGTATATTCAGAGCGTAAAAGCGTACAACAAGCAATCGCGAATGGCAGCGAGCGAGTTTTTGAGTAACCAAATGCATTTTTCTTACTTTTTTAGCGAGGGCTTTCAGAAAATCGGCACCTTAAACATTTTTGAAGACAAGGTGTAAATAGTGGGCCGGTCTCAGCGAGAATTACCCATTATGTTTACCTTTTTTCGAACGGCATCGCGATGGCGATTTTGACAACTGCGTCAAGAGGCTTGGTGGCAAGATAATTGAAGGCTCATGCATGTTTTCAAATCGAGTGCTGATGGTATGTTTGTATGCGTTGGATAGCTTGAAAAATTAAACCGTTCCCCTCCGCAGTTCTCAGCTGGCAAATGAGTGTCTTCGGCACGGCCTGCGATGAGGACACAGGCATGCGGTCGTTAGATAGCTTGTTATGCCGCAGATAAGCGACTACTTCGTGGTTAGAGTGCAGATTGGGTACGGCCGGAAGTCGATCCAAGCTTCGGTTGATGGCCACTGTCTAATCCTTACCATCAATTAATAGGAGAGGGTGTCTAACTGAAGTACTCGCCTTGTGAACCGTGTTTGGATGATGGGACATATTGTCATGAGTTGTAACGAAACGACAAGAAGAAAACAAACGGAAGGTAGAGAACGAAAGACAGGGAAGAACCACGAAACCAAATGACGTTGAACGACAACTAGAAACGTACAATCAAATTCTGACATTATCACGTTTTAAAAACTGATAAATGATATTCATGTAAATCAAGACATACCTACCGTCTCTAACTGGTTTCTGTTGTTTTTCTCTGACCTGGAGAATTTCTACAGCTCAATGGTGTGCCGATCTGCATCCTCAAAGACGCCAAATTCCCACCTGATTGCATCTACCTGTTCCGCCCGTCTTGCCCGCTGTGCTCCTTGTTTTCTTGTGCCAACCCAGATCAGCATCGAACAGTATCTTCCATATCATTAATTTATTTTGTTCAACATTAAATTCATGATAATACTGAATTAACAATTTGCCGCTAACACTCGATCTGCAGCTTCGGCTATTCAACGTCGGTCGCGCCCAACGCTCGCCAGATCACGCTCATCGTGCTCTCGGCGCTACACGACATCTTGTAACAACCGGATGCAGGGATGTTGTTCGGCATTCTTGCAAAATGCCCCGCCCACCGTATTCGTCCAGCTTTGGCCACTTTCAGGATGTTGCGTTCACCGTAGAGTTAAGCGAACACGTTGCTCTTCTTTTACCACCACACAATTCTAACATGCCGCCAAAAATCGTCGTTATCATGCGTTGCTGGAAAAGTCCGAGTGCTCACAGGTGCTCCTAGAGCATGGTGCATGTCTTGTGTCAGTCAAGTATGAGTGTCTTGTACATGGTGCATTTAGTGCGGGGTGAATCTTTTTTGACCACAGTTTCTTCTGGAGCCCGTAGTAAGCACAACTTCTACTGCTCTCGGCTTTTTCCAGTGGACGCTTTTTGTCTCTGAAGAGCAGGTCTGCTGTTACCGCTCCTGTTTGTATCGTTCCACGTTCTGCTGGGTTTCTTGCTGCAGCTTTACCGCCCACGCTGCGTTCTTGTTCAGATCCGCTCTGCACTCCTCGTCAAACCCATCGTTCCGCCAACTCCGTTTCAGTTTGCGGAGTTGTTGTCTGGCATTTTCGTACCATGCCCTGCTCACCATATCCTTCCAGCTTTGGTCACCTTTTGCACGCTGGGTTTGCCGTAGAGTGCAACAAGCTCGTGGTTCATTCTTCGCCGTCACACATCGTTCTCCTGTACACCGCTGAAGATGGGTGCTCAGGGGTAAATATTTTTTGACAGCATTTTCCTCTGGAGTCCCGACATCCTTACCTTTGTTGATTTTGAGCTTATGAATGACATCCTTAACTACCATCAGCGATGGAGTAGAATCAGTTCCTTCCTCTGCTGTACTTACCCGACCAGAAGTTCCTAACAAGATTATAACAAAATTATTACAACCGTTGTTAGAAATAACAGAATTTCATATAATTCTGTTGTAAGGATTTGTATATGTGAATAAACATAACAAAATTGTAACAAAATTTGTTATTATTTTAAAAACAAAACTATAACAAAGCTTGTATTATTTATTAAAACAGATATATAACAGCATTTGTTACATTAATATGCATAAAATAATTGCCTATAACAAAATTTCGTAACGCATTTATTGTAGTATTTGCTACATTTTTTTGTAACAAAATAATTTCAAAATTTGTTGTTTTTTTTGTATTGACGCGAAAAAGTTTGATAATTTTTGTAATATTGACCACTCGAGCCAAAAGCAATAAAAGAAAACTTATAGCATTCATTTAGAACGCAACGCTAAAATCATCATGTTAAAACCCCCTCCTCTTCCATTACGCTTTTTTGTATGAAAGTCCTAAAATTTTTGTATGAACCGTAAGGCTCGGTTGTTCTTTCCCCTCTCCCTTGAGCGACGCGTAATTTGGGGACGGCTTCATATTTGTTTAAAAAAAACAACTTTTTATTATTTAGTTATAACTTATATATAATCTGCCAAATTCTTCCCAAACCAGCAGTGCTTTGAAGCTACTATCGTTATGCGATATCATTACAGCTGGAAGTGTAATAAAAAAACTGTTGGGATATCATCATGGCTTGCCGGATGTAAACATTATTATCAATACAAACTGTAAGCGGGAATATAGCTGGAAATCAAATTCTTTACAGCTATCTTTTTTCTATTTTTTGGGGTTCTTTTATTGCACTCCAATCCAAAACCGGAATAGTTCCCGGATGATGTGCCAATCGAATAAGAATCCTCACCAACAAAACAGCTGCTTTCATAGAGTACGTTTTGGTACTGTTGCAGCGCTTTGCAGCGTTTTAAAGAACATTATTTCTGCTGGAAGCTGTGACGAAGAACCTATTGACGCAACAGCACAGTATTTTCTAGAATCTAGATGATGTTGAGTTGGTTTTGTGGCACAATTGTAATGTCTTGTCTGATGTGAAACAAAACAAGTAAACATTGACAAACTTCCCCTTCGTCAGAAAATTAGCTTTTCTTCCTTCTCTGTTAACCTTAGTTTTGTAATCTTACGCGATAGATAGTCGGGTAAACAACGTGAAAAAAGGTTTGGAACTTTTTATCAGACCATTTTCAAATTTTAATAGGATGTCTAAGATAGAGTAGACGATAACTGCAACATGTTTACGTTTCACTTAGCGAACAATAATCCGATAACTGACAGTATCAACAAACCATCAACTGACGGTAAGTTAACGTGAACTTCATCCGTCATTTGGGCAAACATGGCGCACTATTTTGACATTTGGCGGTGCAATAACTGCAAATTTGTTGCACTTACCGGACTTGCAGTTCAAAAGCATTGCAGTTAAACCGCTTGCACTGACCGAACGTCTACTGTAATAACCTTTCTGAAAATAGCCGTTTCCGAGATATTCGGAATTTAACTTCATGAGTCTCTCAATATGTATGAAAATACGCTATTTTCATAAGTTATTCGATGCTCCATCAACAACATTATGTTATTTCCAACACATTTGTATATCCCAAAAACTATCACTCACTTGATTGGAAGAACAGTTTGGAAGTTATAGGAAAATTGTGAACTTCATATTGCAGAAACAAATGAAGTTTCTAACGTTAAATGATGATAATGGGTTGTTTTTTATCGATAAACTCTAAGTAAGAACAAAAAAATACAACTTTGAAAAGTAAGTTCTCAGTTTGTTTATTGTTATAAACAAGCGTTATATCTGCGTGGGCATCCGTATCAACCAGATTCGAATTTCCTTTATAGTGCTTTATCTGACGATAGCGATCGCCATCGATTCAATACAAATCGATATCCATCGATATCGAAAATCACTCACTGGTTGACCGGGATGTTTCAGGCAATTTGGCCGATAAAACCCTCAAGACGTAGAGAACAAACCTGACGATATTCTCAATTTAGTTGAAAATCGGAATTTTAGACTAGCGAAGTTGAATTATTCTCCAAATCCGTGCGTCGGACCTAACTTCGGAAGTGGTGCGCTGTATAGCAAACCTGGTCCGCTATACAGCGCACTACTTCCGAAGTTAGGTCCGACGCACGGATTTGAAGAAAAATCCAACTTCGCTAGTCTAAAATTCCGAGTTTCAACTGCACGTACAATAATACCCAAAGTCTTCTTAAACGACGGATATTGCATGTGCTGCAATCTGCGACCGGACGAACAATGTTTACATTACATGGAACTACGGTTTGTATGCCTTCCAGTACTTTTGAGTTGAATTTTACACAAATGACGTATCTTTACATGCGAAAACATTAGATCGATTACAATAAATACCAAAACAATACTATTTTCTATTTTCGCTAAAAAGTATACCAAGTAGTGAATGTTATTGAACATGGAGAAACGAAAAGTGGAACTAAATAATTATAACATGGAATTTGTTTATTCTACTATTTTGTTTCGACATTAGGGAGCATCTATTAAGTACGTCACGATAAAATTGGAAACTTTCAACCCTCCCTGCCTCCTCCAAACGTGACGATAGACTTAATGAGTGTCCCCTTATGTGATAGATTCCATTTCATTGCTTAAAATGGAAAAAAAAATGTGGAATATAACTAAATTATATCTACAGCTGTTATCATATCTGCATATGATATAATTGTGATAGATTAAAACATAATCACTAACGACAAATCAAGTCTATTATACGTCAACGAGTTCAATGTGACGTCATACTACTCCGCGTCTGACAAACAAGGATTTGAATGAGGAAACTGGCAATACAAACATAATCACTAACGACAAATCAAGTCTATTATACGTCAACGAGTTCAATGTGACGTCATACTACTCCGCGTCTGACAAACAAGGATTTGAATGAGGAAACTGGCAATACGTAGAACCAGTAAAGCTTCTATCACCGCCCTCCTCAAGTGTTGTGATGGCCTCATTGGCAGAGGCGTCAGATTGCTAACGATGGTAGGTATGTTGGTTCAAATCCCGTTCGGATCCGAAAATTTTATAACGTACTGGAAACTTTTTTTTATGTCTCCTACTCTTTCTAAAAATAGAATAACACACATAAAAATATTTACCCAAAAATGAGTATAAAAATTTAGTTTTTACCCTAAAAGGTTGCCAAGGAATGATAACACAATTTGTTATAATTTTGTTAAATTCTACCATATTTTATGGAACAAGTTTTGTAATATGTTTGTTATGATCATAACAAAAGTTGTTACATTTTTGTTCTTTTCATATGGCAACTTTGTTAGAATTCCTGTTATTTTAACTACTAACGGTACATGTTTTATAACAACCCTTGTTATAAAAATTTATTGTAACAAAATAACACAGCTTGTTATAATTTTGTAATGTCGATCTAGTCGGGTATGTACGAAGCCTTTTCCTCCATAATTAAAATACTCATAAAGTGCTGCTTCGGCATTTTTCCTGGCAAAACTATTTGCCCCTGAAAATGCGGGTCTGTTGTTTCCGATTCTGCTTGTATCGTTCCAGATTCTGCCGAGTTCCATGCTGAAGCAATAGCACCCGATCAGCTTTCTTATCGTCCAAAATCGCTTTTTCCAATCATCAGCCTGAATTCCTCCACCTGGCCTACCTGAGCGTTTAGCTAGCATATGATGATCCTGACGTCGGGGCTTGGGCAGTGATCGTACTCGCGCTCAAGCTGCGAGTAGAACACATCCATTTCATCATCAGTACCTGCTGAGTGTGGACTGTGCACGTTGATCATGCAGAAGTTCAACAATGATTTCGTCGATTAACATTTCCGACAGAGTCGAATGCAATTAGCAAATAACGAAATGACATTTTTATGACATTTCCTATCCATGCTCCCGATGAAGCTGAGAGATTGGCAGTTCCACGCACGGAGTTTTCAATTTTAAGCCCTATTTCTTCACATTGTCTCGATGCATTCTCTTGTTGCATATCGTTTTACGACTGGCTCAAATAACCGGATATCAACCCCCTATTTTTTTACGCAGTGCAAAGACATCATTTCCACGAAGAAAATTAGCCGCCACTGCCACTAACCGAACCGACAGATAAATCATACCTATAAAAGAAGAATATATTTATGGATTCGTACAATGATCCGCATGCCTTTTATCTCTCGGTTGATTCACTGTGTTGAAAGATGGAAATAAGTATGAAACTGATTCAGTGTATCCAGTGGAATGTGTTTTCCTGCTCCAACCAGGGTCTACAAGGTGAGTGTTCTAATTGTTGGAAAATTCATGGGGATGCACAGATAGAAAAAATAGTGTAAAATTCTGTGGCATATGCTGCACATGATTGGAGCGTGGGATATCACAGAAGTTTATATGACATATCATGTAAAAGTCATAAAATATCATGTAAACTTCCATTATATGTCATGTAATTCAGCATGACTCTGTGTGTTTACATGATATATAACACAAATTTACATGAAATATCACGTAAACCATTATAACACTAAGTTTACATGACTAAACTGAAGTTTACATGACGTGAAAATCTCATTCTTTTTATCTGTGTCGCCAAAATGTTTGGGATAGGCAACTTTTTTTTTCTCTCACAAAAAATGCTCAACATGCTGAAACTTTTCATAGAGTGCATCAAGAATTCTCAAATTTTGACTGTTTGTTCACCTATTATATGTGCATGATTGGTATTTACAAATTTGAGCTTGATTGGTTAATCTTTCGCGATGTCAGAACCGTTCTGGTTAAGCACTATTTTTTAGACAACTTATTTTTGAACTGTCATATCTCGGAAACCAGTGAGCCGAATTGAATGAAATTTTTTACGTTTATCAATAATATACTGATACTTGATACGACGCTATAAAATGTAATATTTTCTCACGATGAATAAAGTTATACCGGTTTGACATTTTCACCCATATAGAGGAAAATAAGTCAAATTTACAATATCATACACAAATTACTAAAAATGTAATTCTTTCAATCAAAATATGCTCTAATATGTATAATATACATATATAATAAGTTGGATTTTTCAAAACGGCATCATATTCTCCAATGTTTTTTTGGTTATTTGCTTCTTTGACACCAATGCTGTAGGAGTTGAGCAATAATTACCAAAATTCGTGAAAGCCAAATGTGGCCTAAAAACTAGGTTTTCGGGTGCAATCACGCTTTGGCGCGCAAAAAGTGGCATCGCGTCAGCACTGATATGATAACCAACACCTGTCATAACGCTTGTTTGTTATCACCCGTGGTAGGGGGTAGCCAAGGCAAACTACAAGGAAGCAAAGCTACTACGTTCAGTACAATTTCGCGCATTGGTGTCAAAGAAGCAAATAACCAAAAAATATTGGAGATTATGATGCCGTTCTAAAATATCAAACCTTTTACGTATATTAGGGTGTTCCAGAACGAAATCTATCAAAAAATCAACTTTTTAAGGTTTTTCTGATCACAAATGTGACAATTACACATCTTTCCTTAAATTTTATTGGCACACGTTGTTCGGAGAAGTTGTAGCAAACAAGTATAGCTTTCAATTTCTGCCGGAAGAATTAAGTTTTGACAAGTTTTAGTGTAGTTATGATTTTTTGAAGATCAAAAATAGTCGAAAAACACAAAATTGATTTGATGCACCTCTTAATTTCAATGGATTTGGCTGAAATTTTGATCAGTTACTTCTTTTAGGATGCCAATCAAAATATGGGGGTGGACTTGAGAATCAGAGAAAATTTTTGAAAAGGTGGACAGGCCCAAGGGGCTAGTCGCTTGGAACATTGTGCCAAGAGGTGCCAAGCACACCGTCTTATACGCTGTGTGGCACACCGAGGCACTCTGAGGCACAATTTTGACACTTGAGTTTGGGTGAAAAAACTAGGCAACCATGTGCATTTTACCTGCAGAATGAAAACAAACAGTTGGTTGTCTTGGTAGTTGCCAAGCAAAATCTGAATCATCAAGCAGTGGCACTTCGGGGCACACTGAGGCACAATTCAATACCCGGTGGCACACTGAAAATAATTGGCGCAAATAAAGATGTGCTCAGCGACTCCCCCTTGGACAGGCCTAATGTATATCTTATCAGAGATATCTTGAGAACAGAAGCAAAATGTCTTTGGATATCAACACCAAAATTTAATGACATTTATGTAAAAAAATACATTTGTTTTTGGGAAAAGATCCAAAAAGTTTCAATCTCTGATAACATTTTTCAACGTTCAAAAACTACCTATGTTTTAATGACATGAAAAGCATCAATGTATTGCTGATAAACGTTCAAAAGTTCATTAAATTCGATTCACGGATTCCGAGATATGACAGTGCAAAAATAAGTTGTCTTAAAAATAGTATTTCACGAGAACGATTCTAGCTTCGCGAAAGATTAACCAATCGAGCTCAAAATTGTACCAATGATGCACATATAGTAGGTTAACAAGGGAGGGCAGCAGGGACTAAAGTCCTGGGGCCTGACGCACCCCCCCGCTTGCGAGTCAGCCGCGTAGTCGCCGGCTAAGAATAGGACTACTAACCCCAATTCAAGGTGTCAAGCGACCCGTGCTGAGGAATGAGTGATCGAGGGGGTGAAAAAGATGCTCGATCTTTAACGGAGCCTGTGGGGTACCTGGGCACCCCCCCACAGTAAGCTGTCCCTTACCGCGTTAATGCAGGGCTCTGGCGTGGTGGACATTCTTTCCCGTGCTACTCGTGGGATTTAATCATGAAGTCAAATAAAAATCAGAATCTAGGTGGAAATAGTGGTGGGATCAACCAAAGTCCAAATTAAGTCGTCGCACTCGGGCTCAAACCGGGTACCACTTCTAGTACTACATTTGGTCCCCGGTACCCAAGTTTGACATGTGGCTGCATACCTCATTTTTTAATACTTTGTGACACAGTTGCCCACGACGAGGTAGTAGCTTAGGACAACAAACTGATTTCAAAATGTCAATTCAAAAGAAAAAAAAAACATCTCATTGAAGACGTTTACGGACCTCAATCAGCTATTAGAAAAAACTCTTATGGTAACTTTCATATCTAAACATTATCTGCCTGCTGATAATTATATTCCTTTTTTTAGTGAAAACAGATTTTAAGGTGCTTTTCCTTGAACCGAATCTAAAACCGACGGCACGCACAATGGCGTTTCCTCTATCTAGCCTAGAATGATATCGTGTGTCTATAGGCTCTGAGGCTAGCTTAAAACATTACCGGCTCAAGAACCCAGCTGAGAATGCTTTCAGGAATGGCCTTTCCAATCCGTCCGGATATTGATTGTAACCTACATTGAAACTACACCTATCGGATGGAAAGTATTATGGACTACATTACACTGATTTACCCTTTTTTCTGTCTAAGTATTTCAAAATAAAATCACCTCAAATTATTTTTATGAAATTGATTATTGTTTCCAGAGAAAGGGAGAGGATGATGGGGAGGGCGAATGAGTCGGGATAGCTCTGAATTGTAGCCGAAATTCGAGCCTAAAAATGATCTCTGACGTGATTGTCAGCATACTCCACTGAGACTCATGTCGAATGATCATCGGTTTTTCGTATTCCTTTTTAAAAACTTCTGTATAATATTGGATTATAATTTCTACTCCAAGCCGGGAATTGGATCAGACGATAGGTCCTGGCTGCGGTCGGGGTTGTTTGCCTTCCTCCCTTCTATTTGGGCTAGCTCTATACGAGCCTAGTAAAAGTTATGAGTTAATATCGGGTCATACTCTCCCTTTTAATCGATTCGGTGTGGCACAACTAACGAATTCCAATATGGGCTATCCAAACATTCCATAACCGAATCACTTAGCATCCTAAAATAAAGGAAACAATCGTAATAAAATGAATAATAAGTATCAAACTTGAGTTGCCAACGCCATGTTTTTTCATGTTTTTATTGGCATAAACATCGATCTGGTTACTGTTAGCAACAATCAGGGAGTACTAGAGTTTTAATTTTTGGGGTGTTGCAAGGTTTTATCGATTGAAGGTATTATATGTTTCAACCCTAGTACTTCATGAGTCATGAAATTTCCAGGTGTTGTATGGAAGTAGGAGGTCTTTATTTTGTCTTTGGATCAACCCCTTCGCAAGAAGCGGGTTGATGAGATCTCCGACAAGGAGAAGTGAGGAGATAGGCGCTGGGAGTTGCGTACGCAGCTCAAGCGTGGGTGCTCCAGTCCACTTCCCGGCAAGCCAGCCGGTGGAGGTTATGGACGGAGCGTGGTTGTTGAGGGCCGTCAACCGAGGATCCAAAGGACGGTCCGCAATAGAGGTGGCTGAGCAGCAGCTTGGCAAAATCATCGACTTTGCGTCCACTAAGTCGAACATAAGCAAGGACCTGAAAACGGCCTTGCTTCGACTTAGGGCGTCGATCGACGATGCCAAGCAGGAGCACGCGGCACTCGCGTTGCTGACTGCTGCAGCAGCGGAGCCTGCAAATGAGAAAGTGCCGAAGTTTACCCAAACGGAGGCCTTCTCCTTCGCAGGAAATCCGAATAAGGCGGAAGCGACTGCTCGCGACAAACGGGGCAAGCAATCGCAGAAGCGGGCGAGGCAACCGTCAGGCGAGGAGCTGTCTGGCGGTGCCCGCAAGGCCAGGCGAATCATTACCCCGAAAGTCGGTAATAATGCCGGAAGGTTCCCGGAAAGCTGGGAAGGGTGGGCCTGAAAAGGCTGGCCCGTCCCGGAACGATGGGAACAAGGGGTTGCGACCGCTAGTGGGCCCTCAACAGCCACAGAGTAGGGCGATCCAAGGGGAGGACCCCCCTTGGACGAAGGTAGAGCGGAAGAGGAAGAAGAAGGCGAATCCACAGGTAGTAGCGCAGGACGCCAAGCCAAGGCGTAGGAGGGCAGGTGCCAGGCGCGAAAAAGGCGACGCTATCGTCATCAAGACGGAACAGTCCAAGTACTCGGACGTCTTGAAGATGATGCGAAGCGACGCCAAGCTTGAGGGTCTTGGAGCCGACGTACGCAGTATTAGACGTACTCGTACGGGCGAGATGATCCTGGAGCTGAAGCGCCAGAAGGAGCACAAGGGCGCCGCCTATAAGAGACTGGCAGAAGAGGTCCTTGGTGAGGGTGTGCAGGTGAGGGCTCTGACACATGAGGCGACTCTGAAGGTCAAGGACATCGATGAGATCACCGAAGTGGAAGAGCTCGTCACGGCACTGCGGCAACAGTGCGATGTGCAGGTGGCCGCCGCAGCCGTTAAGCTACGGAAAGGGCCAGCAGGGACACAGATAGCTTTGGTTCAGCTACCTGTGGCGGACGTCAAAAAGTCCGTTAAAGTAGGGAGCATAAAGGTGGGTTGGTGTGTATGTCACCTGACATTCCACGAGCCACCAGAGGTTTGCTTTAGGTGTCTGGAACCAGGACACAAGTCGTGGGACTGCAAAGGCCCCGACAGGCGCAAACTGTGCAGGCGATGCGGCGCTGAAGGTCATAAGGCCCAAAGCTGCACGAGTCCGCCCATCTGCATGATCTGTACCGGGAAATCCTCGAACAACAGACATCCGATGGGTGGCCCAAGGTGCCCGGCCTTCAAGAAAGCCGCAGTGAACAACAAATCACAGTGCAGGTAACGCAGCTGAACCTGAACCACTGTGATGCGGCTCAGCAACTGCTTTGTCAGGCAGTTTCTGAGTGGGAGACGGATATCGCCATCATATCGGACCCATACCGAGTACCCGCCGGCAACGGCAACTGGGTCGCGGATGGGACCAGAAAAATGGCGGCGATATGGACGACGGGTAAATACCCCGTTCAGGAGTTGGTGTCTACTACCTATGAGGGCTTCGTGGTCGCCAAAGTAAACGGGGTCTTCTTCTGTAGCTGTTATGCGCCTCCGCGGTGGCCGATCGAGCAGTTCACGCAAATGCTGGACCGCTTAACGACCGTGCTAACAGGGCGAAGGCCGGTGGTAATAGCAGGCGACTTTAATGCCTGGGCCGTGGAATGGGGAAGCCGTTTCACGAACCAGCGGGGTCAGATCCTGCTAGAAACACTGGCCATCTTAGATGTCGACTTGGCTAATGTCGGTACCAAGAGTACCTTTAGTCGAAACGGAGCGGAGTCAATTATTGACGTGACCTTTTGTAGTCCTGGCCTAACAAGTAGTTCGAACTGGAGAGTAGATGATGGCTACACTCACAGCGACCACCTGGCGGTTCGCTACAGTATCGACTACAATAACAGCAGACAGCGGATAGAAGAAGAGGCGGCTAGGCCAAGGCCAAGCCCTCGCAGGTGGAAGACATCATACTTCGACGAAGGGGTATTTAGGGAGGCGCTCCGCCGTGAGCGAAACTTAATCGGTTTAGACGGCGACGAGCTGGTAGCGGTGCTCTCACGTGCGTGTGATGCGACCATGCCTAGGCGAGTCCACCCTAGAAATGGGAGGCCACCGGCTTACTGGTGGACCGACGCGATTGCGGACCTGCGCCGCGCCTGCCTACGGGCTAGGCGGCGGATGCAGCGCGCACGATCAGAGGAAGAGCGAAACGAACGGCGGGTGGTGATCGCCGCTGCAAAAGCCGCGCTTAAGACCGAGATAAGAGCAAGCAAAAAGGCCTGCTTTGAGGGTCTCTGTCAGAGTGCCAATACGAACCCGTGGGGTGACGCCTACAGGATCGTTATGGCCAAGACGAGAGGTGTGATGGCTCCTACAGAGCAATCTCCAGAGATGTTGGAGGGGATCATTGGAGGACTTTTTCCGCGTCATGATCCTAGTCCTTGGCCTCCTTTCGTAGGACAGCCGGGGGCTGGGGCTGGCGATGAGGAGAGGGTCACCGATGAGGAACTTGCGGGGATAGCTAAGTCCCTTAGCGTAGGTAAGGCCCCAGGTCCGGACGGAGTTCCGAACCTAGCCTTAAAAGTAGCTATTGCAGAGGCTCCCGAGATGTTCAGGTCTGCTATGCAGAAATGTCTGGACGAGGGAGTTTTCCCAGAAGCTTGGAAGAGGCAGAGCCTGGTACTATTGCCAAAGGCGGGGAAACCACCCGGAGACCCGTCGGCATATAGACCAATATGCTTGATTGACACGGCGGGGAAGGTGCTCGAAAAGATCATCCTCAATAGAATGTTGCGGTTCACCGAGGGCGAAAATGGTCTTTCGAGTAACCAGTACGGCTTCCGGAAGGGGAGGTCCACCGTAGACGCTATCTTGTCGGTTACAAAAACCGCCGAGAAAGCACTCGAGCCTAAGAGGAGGGGAATTCGCTTTTGCGCGGTAGTGACTCTGGATGTAAGGAATGCGTTTAATAGCGCCAGCTGGTCTGCTATTGCCGATGCGCTCTTGCGTCTGGGGATACCGGAGTACCTGTACAAGATTCTCGGAAGTTACTTTCAGAATCGTGTACTAGTCTACGACACGGAGGTGGGTCGGAAGTGCTTTCACATAACCTCAGGAGTCCCGCAAGGTTCCATCCTGGGTCCGGTGTTATGGAATGTCATGTACGACGAGGTGTTGAGGTAAGAATATCCAGTGGGAGTGGTGATTGTCGGATTTGCCGACGACATTACGCTCGAAGTCTACGGTGAAACGATCGAGGAGGTAAAGTTGACTACCAACCACTCGATCAAGGTTGTGGAGGCGTGGATGCGGTCCAGGAAACTGGAGCTGGCTCAACACAAGACAGAGGTGACGGTTGTTAACAACCTGAAGTCGGAGCAGCAGACGGAGATCAGTGTAGGAGACTGTACTATCCTGTCAAAGCGCTCCGTCAAACACTTGGGCGTGATGATCGACGATAAGCTTACCTTCGGTAGCCACGTCGATTATGCCTGTAAAAGAGCCTCCACAGCTATTGCGGCACTGTCCCTGATGATGTCCAATAGCTCTGCGGTGTACGCCAGTAAGCGCAAGCTTCTGGTTAGTGTTGCTACATCCATACTTAGGTATGGCGGCCCGGCGTGGGGCACCGCGCTGAGTACTAAATGCTACCGACGGAAGCTGGAAAGTACTTACAGGCTTATGTGCCTGAGGGTTGCGAGCGCGTACCGTACCGTGTCACACGACGCTCTCTGCGTCATTACTGGTATGGTGCCTATCAGCATTCTTATCAGTGAGGACATGGAGTGCTTCGAAATGCGCGGCACAAGAGGCACACGCAGGACTGTCAGGATGGCCTCTATGGTCAAATGGCAGCGCGCGTGGGACAGTTCCACCAAAGGAAAGTGGACCTATAGGTTGATACCGAGGGTAGATAGTTGGATTAATAGGCGCCATGGGGAAGTCACATTCCACCTGACACAGGTCCTTACAGGTCATGGTTGCTTCCGACAGTATCTACACCGTTTCGGGCATGCGGATTCTCCTGAATGCCCAGTGTGCAATGGTTTAGAGGAAACGGCGGAACACGTTTTGTTCGTGTGCCCGCGTTTTCGCACAATGCGTGACCGCATGCTTGCCACATGCGGGGAGGACACAACTCCGGACAACTTGGTCCAGAGGATGTGTAGGGATGAGTTTGGCTGGAACGCCGTTTCAACGGCTATTACCCACATCGTCTGGGAGCTACAGAGGAGGTGGCGCGTGGACTCGGAGAATGGCTAGTCCAGATGCAGTACAAGAGGTGGTCCAGGGGTTCGGAGTCGGCTTCGTAGGTCATACCGGTGCCCTGCGGTCGAGATCGACCCTTACAACGATTAAGTGGCCGCGGAGAGGAAGTCCCGGTAGTGGTGCTGTCGTGGCGTCGGTCTACTGGGTTGGATCCGAGCCCGCGGTTGGAAAGGGGTCCCCGGCAAGGGTCGGGGTAGGTGAGATCCTGCTGTCTGCAACCTACGGGTGCATCTGATAGGGCCTGAAGGGTAGTGATACCCTTCCTTACGGGCAGGTCAGATCGGGTTGCACGTGGGCATCAGTTCTTGATGTCCGCTCAGCAGTAACTCGTTTCGACTCACGAGACAGAAGTTATTAATCGATATTCATCCATGCATGCATGAACAGAAGACCACAGCTCGATCAAGGGGCTAGTCGCTTGGAACATTGTGCCAAGAGGTGCCAAGCACACCGTCTTATACGCTGTGTGGCACACCGAGGCACTCTGAGGCACAATTTTGACACTTGAGTTTGGGTGAAAAAACTAGGCAACCATGTGCATTTTACCTGCAGAATGAAAACAAACAGTTGGTTGTCTTGGTAGTTGCCAAGCAAAATCTGAATCATCAAGCAGTGGCACTTCGGGGCACACTGAGGCACAATTCAATACCCGGTGGCACACTGAAAATAATTGGCGCAAATAAAGATGTGCTCAGCGACTCCCCCTTGGACAGGCCTAATGTATATCTTATCAGAGATATCTTGAGAACAGAAGCAAAATGTCTTTGGATATCAACACCAAAATTTAATGACATTTATGTAAAAAAATACATTTGTTTTTGGGAAAAGATCCAAAAAGTTTCAATCTCTGATAACATTTTTCAACGTTCAAAAACTACCTATGTTTTAATGACATGAAAAGCATCAATGTATTGCTGATAAACGTTCAAAAGTTCATTAAATTCGATTCACGGATTCCGAGATATGACAGTGCAAAAATAAGTTGTCTTAAAAATAGTATTTCACGAGAACGATTCTAGCTTCGCGAAAGATTAACCAATCGAGCTCAAAATTGTACCAATGATGCACATATAGTAGGTTAACAAGGGAGGGCAGCAGGGACTAAAGTCCTGGGGCCTGACGCACCCCCCCGCTTGCGAGTCAGCCGCGTAGTCGCCGGCTAAGAATAGGACTACTAACCCCAATTCAAGGTGTCAAGCGACCCGTGCTGAGGAATGAGTGATCGAGGGGGTGAAAAAGATGCTCGATCTTTAACGGAGCCTGTGGGGTACCTGGGCACCCCCCCACAGTAAGCTGTCCCTTACCGCGTTAATGCAGGGCTCTGGCGTGGTGGACATTCTTTCCCGTGCTACTCGTGGGATTTAATCATGAAGTCAAATAAAAATCAGAATCTAGGTGGAAATAGTGGTGGGATCAACCAAAGTCCAAATTAAGTCGTCGCACTCGGGCTCAAACCGGGTACCACTTCTAGTACTACATTTGGTCCCCGGTACCCAAGTTTGACATGTGGCTGCATACCTCATTTTTTAATACTTTGTGACACAGTTGCCCACGACGAGGTAGTAGCTTAGGACAACAAACTGATTTCAAAATGTCAATTCAAAAGAAAAAAAAAACATCTCATTGAAGACGTTTACGGACCTCAATCAGCTATTAGAAAAAACTCTTATGGTAACTTTCATATCTAAACATTATCTGCCTGCTGATAATTATATTCCTTTTTTTAGTGAAAACAGATTTTAAGGTGCTTTTCCTTGAACCGAATCTAAAACCGACGGCACGCACAATGGCGTTTCCTCTATCTAGCCTAGAATGATATCGTGTGTCTATAGGCTCTGAGGCTAGCTTAAAACATTACCGGCTCAAGAACCCAGCTGAGAATGCTTTCAGGAATGGCCTTTCCAATCCGTCCGGATATTGATTGTAACCTACATTGAAACTACACCTATCGGATGGAAAGTATTATGGACTACATTACACTGATTTACCCTTTTTTCTGTCTAAGTATTTCAAAATAAAATCACCTCAAATTATTTTTATGAAATTGATTATTGTTTCCAGAGAAAGGGAGAGGATGATGGGGAGGGCGAATGAGTCGGGATAGCTCTGAATTGTAGCCGAAATTCGAGCCTAAAAATGATCTCTGACGTGATTGTCAGCATACTCCACTGAGACTCATGTCGAATGATCATCGGTTTTTCGTATTCCTTTTTAAAAACTTCTGTATAATATTGGATTATAATTTCTACTCCAAGCCGGGAATTGGATCAGACGATAGGTCCTGGCTGCGGTCGGGGTTGTTTGCCTTCCTCCCTTCTATTTGGGCTAGCTCTATACGAGCCTAGTAAAAGTTATGAGTTAATATCGGGTCATACTCTCCCTTTTAATCGATTCGGTGTGGCACAACTAACGAATTCCAATATGGGCTATCCAAACATTCCATAACCGAATCACTTAGCATCCTAAAATAAAGGAAACAATCGTAATAAAATGAATAATAAGTATCAAACTTGAGTTGCCAACGCCATGTTTTTTCATGTTTTTATTGGCATAAACATCGATCTGGTTACTGTTAGCAACAATCAGGGAGTACTAGAGTTTTAATTTTTGGGGTGTTGCAAGGTTTTATCGATTGAAGGTATTATATGTTTCAACCCTAGTACTTCATGAGTCATGAAATTTCCAGGTGTTGTATGGAAGTAGGAGGTCTTTATTTTGTCTTTGGATCAACCCCTTCGCAAGAAGCGGGTTGATGAGATCTCCGACAAGGAGAAGTGAGGAGATAGGCGCTGGGAGTTGCGTACGCAGCTCAAGCGTGGGTGCTCCAGTCCACTTCCCGGCAAGCCAGCCGGTGGAGGTTATGGACGGAGCGTGGTTGTTGAGGGCCGTCAACCGAGGATCCAAAGGACGGTCCGCAATAGAGGTGGCTGAGCAGCAGCTTGGCAAAATCATCGACTTTGCGTCCACTAAGTCGAACATAAGCAAGGACCTGAAAACGGCCTTGCTTCGACTTAGGGCGTCGATCGACGATGCCAAGCAGGAGCACGCGGCACTCGCGTTGCTGACTGCTGCAGCAGCGGAGCCAGCAAATGAGAAAGTGCCGAAGTTTACCCAAACGGAGGCCTTCTCCTTCGCAGGAAATCCGAATAAGGCGGAAGCGACTGCTCGCGACAAACGGGGCAAGCAATCGCAGAAGCGGGCGAGGCAACCGTCAGGCGAGGAGCTGTCTGGCGGTGCCCGCAAGGCCAGGCGAATCATTACCCCGAAAGTCGGTAATAATGCCGGAAGGTTCCCGGAAAGCTGGGAAGGGTGGGCCTGAAAAGGCTGGCCCGTCCCGGAACGATGGGAACAAGGGGTTGCGACCGCTAGTGGGCCCTCAACAGCCACAGAGTAGGGCGATCCAAGGGGAGGACCCCCCTTGGACGAAGGTAGAGCGGAAGAGGAAGAAGAAGGCGAATCCACAGGTAGTAGCGCAGGACGCCAAGCCAAGGCGTAGGAGGGCAGGTGCCAGGCGCGAAAAAGGCGACGCTATCGTCATCAAGACGGAACAGTCCAAGTACTCGGACGTCTTGAAGATGATGCGAAGCGACGCCAAGCTTGAGGGTCTTGGAGCCGACGTACGCAGTATTAGACGTACTCGTACGGGCGAGATGATCCTGGAGCTGAAGCGCCAGAAGGAGCACAAGGGCGCCGCCTATAAGAGACTGGCAGAAGAGGTCCTTGGTGAGGGTGTGCAGGTGAGGGCTCTGACACATGAGGCGACTCTGAAGGTCAAGGACATCGATGAGATCACCGAAGTGGAAGAGCTCGTCACGGCACTGCGGCAACAGTGCGATGTGCAGGTGGCCGCCGCAGCCGTTAAGCTACGGAAAGGGCCAGCAGGGACACAGATAGCTTTGGTTCAGCTACCTGTGGCGGACGTCAAAAAGTCCGTTAAAGTAGGGAGCATAAAGGTGGGTTGGTGTGTATGTCACCTGACATTCCACGAGCCACCAGAGGTTTGCTTTAGGTGTCTGGAACCAGGACACAAGTCGTGGGACTGCAAAGGCCCCGACAGGCGCAAACTGTGCAGGCGATGCGGCGCTGAAGGTCATAAGGCCCAAAGCTGCACGAGTCCGCCCATCTGCATGATCTGTACCGGGAAATCCTCGAACAACAGACATCCGATGGGTGGCCCAAGGTGCCCGGCCTTCAAGAAAGCCGCAGTGAACAACAAATCACAGTGCAGGTAACGCAGCTGAACCTGAACCACTGTGATGCGGCTCAGCAACTGCTTTGTCAGGCAGTTTCTGAGTGGGAGACGGATATCGCCATCATATCGGACCCATACCGAGTACCCGCCGGCAACGGCAACTGGGTCGCGGATGGGACCAGAAAAATGGCGGCGATATGGACGACGGGTAAATACCCCGTTCAGGAGTTGGTGTCTACTACCTATGAGGGCTTCGTGGTCGCCAAAGTAAACGGGGTCTTCTTCTGTAGCTGTTATGCGCCTCCGCGGTGGCCGATCGAGCAGTTCACGCAAATGCTGGACCGCTTAACGACCGTGCTAACAGGGCGAAGGCCGGTGGTAATAGCAGGCGACTTTAATGCCTGGGCCGTGGAATGGGGAAGCCGTTTCACGAACCAGCGGGGTCAGATCCTGCTAGAAACACTGGCCATCTTAGATGTCGACTTGGCTAATGTCGGTACCAAGAGTACCTTTAGTCGAAACGGAGCGGAGTCAATTATTGACGTGACCTTTTGTAGTCCTGGCCTAACAAGTAGTTCGAACTGGAGAGTAGATGATGGCTACACTCACAGCGACCACCTGGCGGTTCGCTACAGTATCGACTACAATAACAGCAGACAGCGGATAGAAGAAGAGGCGGCTAGGCCAAGGCCAAGCCCTCGCAGGTGGAAGACATCATACTTCGACGAAGGGGTATTTAGGGAGGCGCTCCGCCGTGAGCGAAACTTAATCGGTTTAGACGGCGACGAGCTGGTAGCGGTGCTCTAACGTGCGTGTGATGCGACCATGCCTAGGCGAGTCCACCCTAGAAATGGGAGGCCACCGGCTTACTGGTGGACCGACGCGATTGCGGACCTGCGCCGCGCCTGCCTACGGGCTAGGCGGCGGATGCAGCGCGCACGATCAGAGGAAGAGCGAAACGAACGGCGGGTGGTGTTCGCCGCTGCAAAAGCCGCGCTTAAGACCGAGATAAGAGCAAGCAAAAAGGCCTGCTTTGAGGGTCTCTGTCAGAGTGCCAATACGAACCCGTGGGGTGACGCCTACAGGATCGTTATGGCCAAGACGAGAGGTGTGATGGCTCCTACAGAGCAATCTCCAGAGATGTTGGAGGGGATCATTGGAGGACTTTTTCCGCGTCATGATCCTAGTCCTTGGCCTCCTTTCGTAGGACAGCCGGGGGCTGGGGCTGGCGATGAGGAGAGGGTCACCGATGAGGAACTTGCGGGGATAGCTAAGTCCCTTAGCGTAGGTAAGGCCCCAGGTCCGGACGGAGTTCCGAACCTAGCCTTAAAAGTAGCTATTGCAGAGGCTCCCGAGATGTTCAGGTCTGCTATGCAGAAATGTCTGGACGAGGGAGTTTTCCCAGAAGCTTGGAAGAGGCAGAGCCTGGTACTATTGCCAAAGGCGGGGAAACCACCCGGAGACCCGTCGGCATATAGACCAATATGCTTGATTGACACGGCGGGGAAGGTGCTCGAAAAGATCATCCTCAATAGAATGTTGCGGTTCACCGAGGGCGAAAATGGTCTTTCGAGTAACCAGTACGGCTTCCGGAAGGGGAGGTCCACCGTAGACGCTATCTTGTCGGTTACAAAAACCGCCGAGAAAGCACTCGAGCCTAAGAGGAGGGGAATTCGCTTTTGCGCGGTAGTGACTCTGGATGTAAGGAATGCGTTTAATAGCGCCAGCTGGTCTGCTATTGCCGATGCGCTCTTGCGTCTGGGGATACCGGAGTACCTGTACAAGATTCTCGGAAGTTACTTTCAGAATCGTGTACTAGTCTACGACACGGAAGTGGGTCGGAAGTGCTTTCACATAACCTCAGGAGTCCCGCAAGGTTCCATCCTGGGTCCGGTGTTATGGAATGTCATGTACGACGAGGTGTTGAGGTAAGAATATCCAGTGGGAGTGGTGATTGTCGGATTTGCCGACGACATTACGCTCGAAGTCTACGGTGAAACGATCGAGGAGGTAAAGTTGACTACCAACCACTCGATCAAGGTTGTGGAGGCGTGGATGCGGTCCAGGAAACTGGAGCTGGCTCAACACAAGACAGAGGTGACGGTTGTTAACAACCTGAAGTCGGAGCAGCAGACGGAGATCAGTGTAGGAGACTGTACTATCCTGTCAAAGCGCTCCGTCAAACACTTGGGCGTGATGATCGACGATAAGCTTACCTTCGGTAGCCACGTCGATTATGCCTGTAAAAGAGCCTCCACAGCTATTGCGGCACTGTCCCTGATGATGTCCAATAGCTCTGCGGTGTACGCCAGTAAGCGCAAGCTTCTGGTTAGTGTTGCTACATCCATACTTAGGTATGGCGGCCCGGCGTGGGGCACCGCGCTGAGTACTAAATGCTACCGACGGAAGCTGGAAAGTACTTACAGGCTTATGTGCCTGAGGGTTGCGAGCGCGTACCGTACCGTGTCACACGACGCTCTCTGCGTCATTACTGGTATGGTGCCTATCAGCATTCTTATCAGTGAGGACATGGAGTGCTTCGAAATGCGCGGCACAAGAGGCACACGCAGGACTGTCAGGATGGCCTCTATGGTCAAATGGCAGCGCGCGTGGGACAGTTCCACCAAAGGAAAGTGGACCTATAGGTTGATACCGAGGGTAGATAGTTGGATTAATAGGCGCCATGGGGAAGTCACATTCCACCTGACACAGGTCCTTACAGGTCATGGTTGCTTCCGACAGTATCTACACCGTTTCGGGCATGCGGATTCTCCTGAATGCCCAGTGTGCAATGGTTTAGAGGAAACGGCGGAACACGTTTTGTTCGTGTGCCCGCGTTTTCGCACAATGCGTGACCGCATGCTTGCCACATGCGGGGAGGACACAACTCCGGACAACTTGGTCCAGAGGATGTGTAGGGATGAGTTTGGCTGGAACGCCGTTTCAACGGCTATTACCCACATCGTCTGGGAGCTACAGAGGAGGTGGCGCGTGGACTCGGAGAATGGCTAGTCCAGATGCAGTACAAGAGGTGGTCCAGGGGTTCGGAGTCGGCTTCGTAGGTCATACCGGTGCCCTGCGGTCGAGATCGACCCTTACAACGATTAAGTGGCCGCGGAGAGGAAGTCCCGGTAGTGGTGCTGTCGTGGCGTCGGTCTACTGGGTTGGATCCGAGCCCGCGGTTGGAAAGGGGTCCCCGGCAAGGGTCGGGGTAGGTGAGATCCTGCTGTCTGCAACCTACGGGTGCATCTGATAGGGCCTGAAGGGTAGTGATACCCTTCCTTACGGGCAGGTCAGATCGGGTTGCACGTGGGCATCAGTTCTTGATGTCCGCTCAGCAGTAGGGCGCGGGCGGGGTTGACCCTGCCCGCCTTCCGAGGACAAAGGGAGTGGCGAGGACCACTCGGGAAACTGGCTAAGCGCCAGCATGCTACCGTGATGGACTCTCCAAAGCGAGTCATCGATGTTCGTTGCTGCAGGCTACGCAGCTAACCTTGTGGGTGCGATGTGCACTAGCCCCTCTCTGAAGCAATACCTTCTTGGTGGTTCCGGAGAGACGTAGGGTTTGGCGACCATAGGAATGGTTTAGTGGGTACGAGGAGAGAGTAGTCCTGGATTTTACTTTTGTTGTAGAAGACGGCCTGTCAGACCTACACTACCCTAACCTTCTGTTAGGGTGTCTGTTGAGCAGATTATCCCCCTATGGTTTAGAAGGAAAAAAAAATATGATGTAATTATGTTATGTATTGAGGTACAGTGACCCCACACCGATGAATCACCTTAATTTTGTACACTATTTATGAATCACCATGTTGATCAAATGTGGTCATTTTTGCCGATTCATAAATTGTGGGGTAGGGCAGTTCAGACTTTAAACATGTCAAAAACTCAAAGCTCCCATATGCTCATTATAATACTTGGTGCAAAACTAGAGTCCTGTAAAATTTTCAGCCATTTCGGTGGTGATTTAATGGTGGCCCAAAAGCAAAATAGGTTTATATGGGAATTACTATGGAGAATTTTCGAAATAGGTTCTCCTCGTTGTAGAGCATTACCACATGGATTAAGTCATAGGGTCAATGCCGAATTGAATTCTTTAGATTTCAATTATGAATGTTGCTGAAGACCGGAACTCATTTCGACAATCGGGTAAAAAGTTATTAAAAAAATTCTCACTCGCATGTGCATTAGAGTGGGTCATCGTTTATATGGAAAAATGAAAAATTCAATGGTATCCCATCAGATCAAAGCTTTTTTGATCCCATTTCAGGACCCAAATAAGTGTGCAAAATTTGGGCACGATCGGTTATGTCTACGTTTTGCGCATCGTGTTTGAAGTTTGTATGGGGTTTTACATGGGAAAACACACTTTTTTTGCATTTCTCTCATAACAAGCTGGAATTTTTCTAAAACCGTGTAACCGATAAAGTGAAAACATAGCCTAGAGTGTCCTGAAAAACTTTGTCGAAGACCGCGAAGTGATCTGATGCTTATGAAAAAAGTTATAGCGTTGTTATAGCGTGAAACAGCATGATTTTGTTGCTATTGTTATTCCTTTACATGTTTAAACATAAACACATGCAAGCGGTTCGTTGGTTATAACTATTTTCAGAAGCATCGGATCGCTTTGCGGTCTTCAACAAAGTTTTTCAGAACATCCTAGGCTATCATTTTACAGTATCGGTTCAAAAGTTTCAGACAAACTTTTTCAACTTCTGGCTAAAATGCAAAAAAGTATGTTTTCCCATACAAAATCCCATACAAATTTCAATTGCAATGCGCAAAGTGTAGACGCAACCGATCGTGCTCAAATTTTGCACAGATACTCAGCACCCGAAACGGAACCAAAAAAGCTTTGATCTGAGAAAACGGTTCCGATGACCCACACTAATGTGCATCTTCATACATGATTCCCTTCAAGGTGCGCAAGAAGGTAACACGCATACTATGATTGCGTGTCAAGCATGTCGATCGAGCTGTGGTCTTCTGTTCATGCATGCATGGATGAATATCGATTAATAACTTCTGTCTCGTGAGTCGAAACGAGTTGCGGTCTTCGGCAACATTCATCATTGAGGTCTGAAGAATTTAATTCGGCTTTGACCCTATGACTTCATCCATGTGGTGAAGCTCTACAACGAGGAGAACCTTTTTCAAAAATTCTCCATAGTAATTCCCATATAAACCTATTTTGCTTTTGGGCCACCATTTAATCACCACCGAAATGGCTGAAAATTTGACAGGACTATAGTTTTGCACCAAGGAATGTAATGAACATATGGGAGCTTTGAATTTTTGACATGTTTAAAGTCTGAACTGCCCTATTGTGGGGTCACTGTAATTGAAGTAACCCATTGTTTTTACATTGCAATTTATGCTACCTTGTTCATTATTTAACCCAATAGTGATGTTATTTGCTTATCAATTTTTGCTCGGCTCGTCATAGGTAGGTACACTTTTCGAGTTCACCGGCGCATCAATCCATCAAAAGAAGCAAACAACAGTAAAACGGTGGAAATCAAAGTTGAGATGGAATGTTTCGAAACCGTCGAGAATCAAATGGATTCGCTTTGGTTCGCTCGCGAGCACTTACCTCCACAGGACGTGGAGTGTGCAAATTTACATTTGATCAAAATTGCTAGTAAATATTTGACGACTCCTTTTGAACCGATTCACTGCGACTGAACTTTCCGAGTCGAGGTTTCTCCTGTGCCGCGGTGCGCGTTTTTACCTCCCTTTTCCGATTCTCTGGAAAAATTTCATTGCATATCTGGTAAGATGATTATTTTATTTGCCAAATCCGTTCAGGTTATATCTCTACCGATGATTTCGAGTGCCGGAAATCGAGTGCTAATGCTTCTAGAACAGGTGAATCCATCGTTGTCTGCTGCTGATGGATTATTAATTCTTTTCCCTTGTTACGCTCGTTGTACTGCTGGAATCACCTGCCCATGTTCACACGATCATTCAATATTGAAGGATTTTGACAGAAGTGGATGGAGAACGAAGAAAACAAATAATATATCTTTAATTACTGTCCGACGGAGTTTACCGGTATGGATTGCTGCATTAGCGTACAGAACCAAATCCGGTAAACGAGGCTATATGACGAATGTGTATGTGTATGTGACGAATGTCCAGTAAATTGACATATTATTGATTTCTTCAGAAATTACTCTATTGAAAGCACTACTAGATATGAGTTTGCTTAGCAGTAAACTCGCTAAATGCATGATCTCCAACAAAT
The DNA here is from genome assembly GCF_035046485.1 of Aedes albopictus. Classification (NCBI taxonomy): domain Eukaryota; kingdom Metazoa; phylum Arthropoda; class Insecta; order Diptera; family Culicidae; genus Aedes; species Aedes albopictus. The sequence goes on along the minus strand of NC_085136.1, from coordinate 188,826,532 downwards.
TATTATGTTATAATTGGTTCCATATAGTCACAGCGATCAACGCACAGGTAGAGAACTTTGGAGCACTTAATTTTCAACGTAACTGTAATTTAATGATCGAGAATCGGACCCACCGTACCCAAAGTTTCAAGAATTTATTTATTTTGTTGGAATGCTTCTTCCACTCATTTCTTAACACATATTCAAGTACACAAATCTAAAAATGCGGTTTACCTGAAACTGTAAGTACATATGGGTTTAACCACACAGATCGAAAAAGAGTATAAAATACTGTGACATGATTTGAGCGTCCGAAATCACAGAAGTTTACATGACTTAGGTATCATGCAAATGCCTAGAAATACCATGTAAACTTCCATTATATGTCAGCATGACTCAGAATGAGTACATGACATATAACATAAACTTACATGATATATCATGTAATCCATCATAACACGAAATTTTCATGTCTAAATGAAGTTTACATGGCGGGTAAACCTATTTTTTTATCTGTGCAACCTAATCAAAACCCCAGAAGCTTAGCAATTTCCAATAAGTCATCATGCACTAATCAGATACAACATATTTATACTAATGTGTCGAACGGAATACTGGTCTGAATCATGAGCAAGGTATGGTCAAAGCTCTGCAAATGGTTCTATAAGAATGGCAATCAAAATTCTTTATTGAAATATCAGAGAAACCCTTATTACCTCGTTCGTACCAACAAAATTATCACATGCTATATTATCTCTTTTAATAATAAATACCAAGGGAAAACACACCGATAAGAGTTAATTATTACCGTATGATGACCAGTTGGCCAACACGCACTTTGCATAAGGAACATTAAATGCAACAGACAGATATCAAAGCAAAAAATAGCACAGTGTGATTGGTTTCAGATTCTGTTGAACTGTTGCTGAATAGTTTGTTCTAGATCGTTCCCGATATCGCAAGTCATATTTTCAAGTGATGGAAGCTTTAGATAAATTCATGCTGTACACAAAATACGTGCGTGGTATTTGCTCAGTGATTGGATTGGATATACTGGATCCCGACTACAGAAAAGGATTGAAAACATACTTCACATTCTTTTTGATGGCACTTTATGTGGTGCTAACTGCCAATTCACTTCTGTTGGCCAAAGGCAGCACGGAAATTTTGATGGCATTATCCTTTGGGGGATTTTTCTTGCAATGTTTGCTAAAGTTAATTTTCACATTGGCTAAACGGAAGCAATATCACGTCAATCATAAAAATTTGAAAGAATCCATTTATTTCAAATACTTGAAAGGATCTGAAGGAGAGCAATGTGTTATTTTGAAGAATGTTTCCCAGCTGCTTATGCTCGTGAAAATTACTTCACTGCTGTACTTGTCGTCTATTTTCCTTTTCTCATTATATCCAGCCTACATGTATTTTTTCAGAGACATTAAGGTAACAATATTTCCTCTTTTGGTCCCGGGTATCGATATCTACTCGGCGTATGGCTATGGGTTCACCAATTTCATTCACATGGTCATTGGTGTTTATGGATTATTTGGTGCTCTGTCGTCCGACACAGCTTTCATGATGTTTGTGTTTCATATTGTTTCATACACTGACCTGCTCCAAATTCATTTCGTTACATTTGCTGAAAAACTTAGTTCTATTGAAAACAAATACAAAACCAAGGATTTCACAGCATTTTGTCGGCATGAAATGAGAGAGTTGTATATTAGTCATAGGGAAGTAATTGACTTCCTCTCCTCACTGAAAATGTGCTATGAAAGTATATGCGTAGTTCAAGTGGCCACATGCGTCATAACAATTTCGCTGAATTTATTTCTTGCTTTGATGGTATATGTGTTCAATTCGCATATTTTAAAATGTATAATCATTATACTAAAATTACAGTCTGACTGGTACGCAACGTACGGATTCCTCTTAGCATCATTGTTTCAGCTTTTCATCTATGCCGTTCTCGGAACCCTTATTCAGCTGATGGTAACGTACATGATAAAAGTCAAATCTAAAATAACTAATCTATACTAATATACACTTTTAGAACGACCGAATAATCAAGCTGGTATATGATGCACCGTGGCATCTATTGCCTAATCCAGAACAGCGTTCATTTCATTTTCTACTGTACAAAACGCAAAGACCCATCGAGATATCTGTAAGAGGCTTGGGTCCCTTGAATGTGGAAACATTCACCGAAATCATGCGGATGATTTATTCTTCATTTACCATGTTGTACAGTTTCATAGTTGAATAAAATGGTTGAGTGTTATTTTATTATCTATTTTATTTTCTTGCCCATCACATCGGAATTGAAGTTCGCAAGGAACAAGTACGAGCCCAAACGAGAATGATTTCGGATGATAAAAGCTCGAATAACAAAAGGGTGAACTACAAAAAGTCGTAAGCACAAAAGATTAAATAACACAACAAAGAACCAATGAGATATCTGCCGGGGACTAAGCAGGCATCTTCAGTGTGTGAGTGTTGATAATCTTCTATTTTTAGGTGACTGTGGTAACGACCACGGAGAATCAAATTAAATCACACGCGCACTGCGAAGAATAATGATCTATCCTCGCGCGATGTCGGATAGAGACTGACTCTTTTGTCACGATGCATGTGGAATGATCGTGTGCATGCGAGGGAAGCAATGTTCGGAACGATTATAATTATAGCATCTGCCACATCCCCTTTTCCCTGGAAAAAGCAAGTCAATTTGTATTTCCATTATTCAAGAAGGTTTAGGAAAAATCAAATTAATAATTTATACTCATCTTCAAAAGTTTACATTTGAGATCACTTTTAGACGTACCTGTGAACATTTAAGATACCAAATGATGTCAATACTATTTATATTTCGTGCCTCCCCATCGATGGAAATATTAGTTTCATACAGCTAAACATCGTGATGTTGTTGACTAGATTCTATGCTTACACATGATTTATTCGCCAGTTAACATATGAGGCCAAATTTACTCTTCCTTCTATTCCATTTCAACACAAAAGTAAACTTCTCTAGATGCTTAGAATAATACGCAATATCATAGCAAATCAATTGATTTAAAATTAATACTAAAATTCCAGCTAAAATAAGGCTAATCGTTTTTCAAACATTTAGGGTACGAAATTTCGTTCATATTTCTCTAAGAGACGAACCAGTTAAGGGCTGAAAGTCCCTATAGTAAAATAATACAACACACGACACATTTTTTTTACAGTACTTAAGTTCACCTGCTCTTGCTTTTCTCATTACATGAAAAATTACATGAAAAATACATCAAAAAAATACATTCTTTGTTATAAAAACATGGGCAAATGTTCTCGAAAAGTTTCATCCCCCGGAGCTGTCCAAGAATCGAACCTTCACAACATAGCATGATGTGATTAGAAAACTTGGTGACTCTAACCGCCCGGCTACGAAGCTCCACATACATAATTAGACTAGAACGTGTTCGGTAATTATCATGCCGAAAGATTTAAACGTAATTGTGAAATCAATAGGACTTCTTGACTATGTATGCGATTATTTCGAACAATTGATGGTTGCCATCAACTATGGGTCTGTTAAAATTCGTTGTTCCACTGCACTTTTCATTTCTCCACGAAACTCAAATATTTAACAAACTTGCTTTTTTTTTCAGCATGAAATAATGAAGGCCTACATTATTATTCTTGTTAAGAAATAATCCCATTTACTTTTACATTGATTTTAGCCTAAGATTTGCCGGAAATATCTTCAGTTCAATATGCTTAGAGTTTTAGAGATAACTGCCGGTGTGTATTATGATGGCAATGTTGACTATCATATCAAAATATCATTAACTGTTTTACTTAGTATAAGTGGAAATAATACGTAAATAATTGAAGCGTACAAGCATAAAATTGTTGTATCTTTGATTACGCGTCAACTTTTCCCACTCAATTCATTGAGGAACATTATCGTGGCAGATTATCAAATCTATGGAACCACATAAACATCAGACTACGTAATCACTTGTTCTGGTATTTTGACATACATAACACTATTTTCTTTACCACCACACTATCCTAACGTTACTAAATAAAATGAATGGACATGCCAATTGGTCAAGACTTTTGTGTAAAAGCCAAATCAATTAACTCTCAAATAAAGTCTACGTTCCATTATAATCTCTATTTATGCTTTCTAAATGCATTTCATACGACAACAGTCAATTTCGATTGATTCTAGTTTACCAAACAGTTCTTCAAAACTTTGTCTTGAATTAAATAATAATGGTAACACCCTGCAGGAAATTGTAACTCAGAAGCAGTTTCTTCTTCGCTCAACTTTTTCTTTTTCGAACCTGTTTATTTTTTCAGTTCGATCTTGCCTGAGCGTGTGCTCCTTGGAGCACCTCCACAGCTACCAATGTCTCTACCTGCCATTACATCAAATGGCATGTCAACAGGTTATAATTATATTTACAATGATATACTATTATCTGGAAGTCCAGAAAACTTCCTACCTTTAAGAATCCTCAATCGAACCGGGAGTCGAATCTGTCAGCTTCGCATTGAAAATTCAAAGCCTTGCTCACTAGGCTGACTAGTGGTGTTTCTTAGCTTAGCTTAGCTTAGCTTAGACTGACTAGGCTGACTAGTGGTGTTTCTGCAGACTATCTAACAATGGCCATACATTTACAACATGGTTGTGTTTCAGAACATCTTAGGGTGATATGGTTTATGAACAAATAGCTTTCCCTCTTTTTTTTATCGATCACCTATTTTCGACGTATACAAATCTATTATCCGAATTCGAATCAAACTAATATCAAAATCGAATGTAAAGTATAGCCAAACAACAAGCACCTGTTTTCATCCTGCAAGTATTTTTTTTTTCATCATTTAAGAGCATTTTATCAGTTCAGCGCCATCATTCGACTTTCCAAAAACCATAGCGATCGCTTACCATTCGCATAATTTAAGAGCGAACATCTGCCTGTTACGTCCTTCAAGAACAATCGCATAACTGTTCCATCATCATCTGAATATGACCTGAAATAACCTGTCGATCATTTAACTTTCGGCGATCATCCAACTCTTGCATTATCCAAGAGCCATTGTTTCGACTTCGCATCATTTAAGAGCAATCATCTGTCATTCGCATCATCCAAGAGCGATCAAGTAATTGACGCATCGTTCAAGAGTACGATCATTCAACATCTCATCTGCATCATCGAAGAGCAACCGTATCGATTTCACATCATTTAAGAGCGATTATAAGACGGACGCGACTTTCGACTTCTGTATCATCCAAGAGCACTCGTTTCGACTTCGTATCATTCAAGAACGATCGTTTAATATTCGCATCATCCAAGAGCTATCATGTGACTGATGCATCATCCAAGAGCGATCATTCGACTGCTGTATCATCTAAGAACAACCGTTTAGACTTCGCATCATTTAAGAGCAATCATGTGACTAACGCATCATTCGACTTTCGCATCATCCAAGAGCAATCGTTATCACTTCGCATCATTTAAGAGCGATCATTTGACATTCGCATCATCCAAGAGCGATCATGTGACTAACGTATTTTTCAAGAGCGATTATCTGGCATTCATCATTGGCAGTGATCATTTAACTATCGCATCATCCAAACACGATCAATTGACAAACGCATCATTTCAGTGCAGCTTTCGGAGCGATTATCTGATATGGTATCGGCTACAGTAGTTTTTTTCGCATCATCCAAAAGCGACCTTCTGAGAGGTCGTCTGTCTGTCACATAATATATGAGCGATTATGTAACAATGTATCATCAAAAGACCCTCATCTGTTTTTTTTTTTGCATTCAAAAGTGATCTTCTTTATTGCTGATCAATCAAGATTTATCATAAAGCTGCCATATCTTTCAAAATCAAGCAAAGAAACATAATGAAGCACTAACCATCGTTTCCACACCTAGTACCGTTTAAGATTTCTCATTTTATTATTTCGTTTTTGTTTTACTGCAAGGTAGTTTTCAAACACTTACCTTCATACGAGCCTGCATATTTCGCTGTTCAATTCAAACCACAACTACTGCTGGTCATCTTGCTAATGATTTACTTTCAGTGTCCAGATATTAAAGAATTACTGTTACTTCTATTATGTATTTTATTTCAATATTTTTTTTTACAATGTTTAGGCTTCTCGTGGGCAATCGAATAGGGATAGCTGCATCCTTTACGGCATGCTTATCTGGACCTAGATCTGAAAAGTATTGTGAGAACGATAGGCCAAGAAAGATAGGCGGTTGAGAAATGATAAGTGTCAATATCTGTCGACCTAATTGACTGGGTATGAATGAGAAGACTCGGAAATTTGATAATGATTTGTCCAGTGGGGTGACACAGCTGTCAAACTCGGTACATTGCCGCCCTAACCATCATCGTTTCTGGTACGCCGTGTATGTTCCCACTTTCTGGTCGGTTTACCCTAACTTGCTCCTGATTTTCGGGTGTGTGGCTCGTGTGTTGCTAGTGCTTATTTTGGAAATTACACATTTCAACCAAATTTGTTGGTTTTGATGATGGTTTCTCATTGTTTATCACTTTGCACGATATTATATGTAGCAGCGAAGCAGTGTCGATGTTTCAAGCGCATTTTGCCACGAAAAAAGTAATAAAAACAAAAACATTGGACGTCATGTTTCTGGCCCTTCGTCATCCCCCTGGTTTTGTCAAGTCTGCTGGACATTTCAAATGGAACTGTTATTAGGGTATGTGTGCCATCAGTAATCTCATGCTCTCATATTCATTATTCATCCTATTCGTAAGCAAGCTTTAAGACACCGCTTGATGCCGTTCTATTTGTTTTCATGCGTGCTCACTTCTAACAAAAAATGCCCAAATTATAAACAAAACAAACAGCGTTTCAGTCCTTTGTTTTTCGTAGGATGAAAATGGGAGCCACATGCTTAACAAGGGAACCAATACCCTAATTCTTGTACAAACAGATTTGATTATTTCTTATTATATTTTTTTGATTGCTTTTCCATACAGGTCAGTCATAATATTTTCTTTGAAAATAATGTTTTCCTTGACTGCTTTTGAATCCGGTTGTAGATACAGTGACTGGTATGCGACATCGAGAATAAAACAAAACATTGATTTGGCGCTATTATTTTTTTCCAGTAAAAAAGAACCATATTTTCATAACTTCCTTCGTGCGTTATCTGACGCTCATCCCTCTGATGTATTGCATGCTCAGATTGAATATGCTACAGCGAACAATAATCAATTCGCAGTCAAAAGACATTCGCTTAAAACAATCTTTTATCAAATTCATTAGTTTTGGTTTGTACGATAACTCGATGACTATTGTGGCACGTGACCCTTATTCCAAGATAAAAATCCGATTCTTATAAAATGAGCGCAATAATTTGGCAATTCATTGAGTGCACTCCCCGAAAACAAGTTGCGTGTACATCTAACCTTCTTTTTTCATTTGAGCCGCAGTTCATGATAGCTTGTTTATATAGAAACTCACCTTAAGTTTCTGCCATTGATGATATCAACACACATGAATCATTATCAACACCAAACCAACGCGACACAAATGGAGAGAAGCACAACCAACCACGAAAAACATTCGATGCACACACCCACTGCATTGGCACCCCAGCACCACTTTGCACTGTGATAAAAGAAACAAAGCCTCGTCGCAGGCTTTTCAATATTCAACAATAGGTGCGTGGCCCTGACCTTGAACGCGCCGCATCGACAGCAGCAACGGCAACAAAAGTAATCGGAAAAACCAATCGACACTGCCAACGCGTTACTGAATCCAGCCCTCTACGGGTTGCGTCTCACCGATTCTAAATCAATTTTCTTTCACTTTCCCTTTTTTTCGCCATCAACTGCACAAAACCATTTTTTTCAACTTCCCCCACATCTGCACTCCACACATTTTCTTTTTAATCAAACTTCGTTTTTTTAAACACGTAATTACACAGTTTCACAATGAAATTTTTGAAACTTCATTTTGGGTTCTACATCCTCGTCGCCATCTTGTGGTAACGACCACGGAGAATCAAATTAAATCACACGCGCACTGCGAAGAATAATGATCTATCCTCGCGCGATGTCGGATAGAGACTGACTCTTTTGTCACGATGCATGTGGAATGATCGTGTGCATGCGAGGGAAGCAATGTTCGGAACGATTATAATTATAGCATCTGCCACAGTGACAATGGCGCCTGCCACGTCAGGTGACTGGTCAATGTAGGAAAGGATGAGGAAGTGATGATTGCAATCGTTTGTATCCACAGCAGACCGAATATACATCTGCGTCTACACAAATTCATGCGGATGTCGGAGTGTTGGTGGGACATGGTTGGCAATGGGTTCACGCACTGTTGCGTGGATGCCAGACGTTAGGTTATAGATTAGAGCATGATATGATGAATGTGATCAAATTTTAATTTAAAAATTTTCAATTTCAATTGAAATTTTCAGGCGAAGTTTGTAAACAATGTTTTCAATCGTCAATGGAAACAAGGCGCCGTCGTCGTCGCTCAGCCCGACTGTCATCGTCACCGATGAACCGACGCTGCCGCGTCGTCGCAGATTTAACTTTGTTTCGCACTCACAAGCTCACGCACGCTCGTTCGACATCGAATGAATTTCTCTGTTATAACTCAATTAATAAGTGTAACAACCGTCAAATCTGTGTAATGTTAATGTATGCTATGCATATTCTACTGAAATAGTTTATTACCCATAAAAATATTAAGCAAACATACATTTTAGACAATTTGGAAATTTCAATTGAATCCCAGTCGGTGTGAAAATGAGCCGCCACCCGTCGTTGCGTCGAAGAAAGTGACAAGAAAGGCGGATGAAGCGAAGCTCATGCATGTTGTTTTGAATGTTCCCGTCGTCGGCGTCCGTCCGATGCTGATGGGCGCTCGCTTTCAGCGTCATGTTTTGGTTTCGACGATGTAGGCCCCTGACGTTGACCCACTTTTTGAAATAGTGTTATTTGCGCGATGTGCAACACTTGCACTTTTCACACTCTTACCACGAATTTCTTCAATCAAAAGACACTAATAGCTACAATACACTATTCGGAGCAAAAGAACACGTGTGTATAAACTAGTTCACCTGCATCAGTGCAACAAGACCATCCATGGACACGTACCATTCTAATTAGATTTCCCTGCAGAAAAACTGGTGCTGGTACCTCCACTTTCCAAATTGGGTAATGAGGCTGATGAAGGAATTTGAAAACGATAATAGATTAATCGAAACCCAACGAACCAAAAAGAGCAAATAGTTCCTACTCTCGAAATCTTCTCGCTATGTTCTTGCCAAATCGACCGCGAGTCTGTTGGATTGGAGTGGATATGGCCACAGTCATGCCGATGTGATGCTGCACGCTCATTGGTAGGTAATCCCAGGCATCCCAATCTGGCCGGGGAAAGTGTGAGAGGAAACGGAAGAAGGGCATCATTTGCCTCAAGCCGGCAGAGTGTCTTCGGGAATCTTTGCCTAGCTAGATGATGCCTTTTCACTCTCTTGGATGCCTTCCATGGCATGTGTGTATGCAAACCGGCTTGCTTACCCCGTACGTAACTATCGGGGAGGAAGCGCTTAAGCAAATATCAAACCGTAAGCGTGGATAAACTTTTATCGATAAATAGGAAATTGAATTAGATTAAATATTTCCTGTTGAATAATTTCCCCATCGGCTAATGGATGTTTGATGTTGAATTTGCAAAACTTTGGGTTTTGCCTGGTATTCCGCTTTGGCAGTCGGAGAATTTCCTTTCGCAGATCTTGCCAGGCAGTAGTGCGCACATAGGAGGGATGTACCGGGTTGGGTGGCATTAGCGAAGGTTTCCAACGTCCTATGTTAAATTTTCTTTAGGCCGATACGCTATTTTTCATTTTTTTTTTCGATCAAGGCTAGATCCAGTTGTTAGATCCTATGAGAGTACTGTAAAGACTGTAGTTCATTGGGTCAAGCTGTGACGAAGTGCCAGTGCAGACAAAAGTACACAAATCATTGATGTTGTCCCACTTTATGATAGCCGATATAGTATACAAGAATACGAATACGACATTGTTTTTTTTTTAATTCGAAGTCGCTTTGAACGATTGCATGAGGTGCGTTTGCATTGTTATTCAGTGAACATCTCTTCGTCATCTACAGACAACACTTTTGGGCTCGTGGAACGGACCTGATGTGATGGTAAAGCCGTGTGTCCCAAAATGAGCTAGCGCGGACTAAAAATCTCGTTAATATAGATAGAAAAAATCCTAATTAATCCACCTAGCGGTGATGGCGTCTTTCTCGTGCCTTCGAAACCCCATTTCAATAAAACTCAAGCGAAATGTTGATGTATATCGCACTTTCATACAATTAACAGAAATCCATTTCATGATCCCAGAAATCATATCGTTTATCTGGCTTTTAATGTTTGAGTATCAAACTCTTAAGAAAAAGACGCTATCTTGAATTTGAAGCCGTCATTTAGGATTTAAGATTGCCATCTTGGATGTTCTGGTCGTCATTTTTGGTCGCTACGAAAAATATACTTCAATAAACAGTCGCCATCTTGAATTTGGAGCCACTATCTTGGATTTTGGACCAACATCTTGGATATTCTAGTTACCATTTTTGGAATCCAGACATCATCCTCGTACCATATATACCAATAATGCATTGTTTCAGGTTCTAAAACTCCATTAAACAGCCGCGATTTTGAATTCGGAGCCCCAATCTTAAATTTTAGATCGCCATCTAACTAAACCAATAGATTCCAAGATCTGCTTTGGTAGCAAATTTAAAAATCTTTCAAATGCGATAAGTTTGACCATTTTCAAGTTATAGCCAGTTTGAGACAAGCAAAGTCAAAAACATGTAAAGTTAAATTACTACGTAACGGTTGAGATTTGACCATATGCGTAAAACATTTTTTTCACCGGTCTGAACCTGTTTGCTTGCTAACGTTCATAAGGATATCAAAAAATCCTAGCTTTGTTCAATTTTATATTTAGCCGCTTTCGGAGGGACACCCGGAACTGGTTACGGCACTACCAGCTGTTCCTAATGTGGTCCTAACCTATTTCTTTGATAACCAGTCATCAGGTTATCAGAAAAGCCGTTATTTGTTGTATCGCATACATGGGTTTGGTACTCTTTCATATTTGGCCACATCCGTCGGGATCCCCGGAACCGGTTCTGGACAACTACCGGTTCAGATATGGTCTGATACTGTTTTCCTGCTGACCGTTCATCAGGTTATCGAAAATGCCGTTGTTTGATGTGTCGCATGCATGGGTTTGGTTTACTTTAACATTTGGCCACTTCTGGTGGGACATCCGGAAGCGGTTTCGGAACACTACCGGTTCAGATGTGGTCTGATACTGTTTTCCTGCTAACCGTTCATCAGATTATCGAAAAAGCCGCTGTTTGATGTGTTGCATGCATGAGTTATGTTCAATTTGATATTTGACCACTTCCGGCGGGACACCCAGAACCGGTTCAGATATGATCTGAGACTATTTTCTTGCCTATCGTTCATCAGATAATCGTAAATGCCGTGGTTTGATGGGTCGCATGCATGGGTTTGGTGCATTTTCATGTCTGGCCCCTTCCAGGGGTACCGGTCCGGAACACCTAAATGGCCATAACTCCGGAACGGCTGGACCGATCCGAACCATTTCCAATAGGAAACAATGGGACCAGATTCCGCGTCGAATGAGCCGTCGATCGTGAAAATCGGTTGATATTTACTATCTAAAAGTGAGGTGACCTTTTTTTGTACACATAGACACACACATACATACACACACACACACACACACACACACACACACACACACACACACACACACACACACACACACACAGACATCTTCTCAATTCGTCCAGCTGAGTCGTTTGGTATATGAAACTTGCCCCTCCGGGGGCTCTATCAAAATTTCATTTTTGGAGTGAACGTATAGCCTTTCGGTACACCTTGGTGTACGAGAAAGGCAAAAACTATTGGACTAACTATATTATTTAAGAAAAGTTTCAGGACCGACCAGGATTCGAGTCCGTCCCGCTCGGCATGGCCTTGCTGAATATCCGTGATCTTACTACATCGGCTATATGGATCCTCAGTGAAAGTATTCAAAAGCACCAAATTTTCATCTTTCACACATTGAAAGTTTCTATTGTTGGCCAAGAATACTGCACATCACTGAAAAAATGTTTAAGAACCAACAATAAAATGAACAGAGCATTCATGCCACTTTTACCGATTACAAACTTCCACCGACATTCAGCATGTTTCGCAAGAAATGTGCTGTATAATTCGTTTTACACCAAACCCATAGTAATAATCAGGACAAGCTTATTGTGCGGTGAATGAGAAACAAATTTCCATTGAAAACAGATTTGTGGAGGATATCGGAAGGATGCCGCACGTCGGTCGTGTTTTGTTGTGACACGCTTCTGAGTACTCGGCTGAATGGGAATCGCTTTTGTCTGTACGGGGTAACATCAAGGCCACCCAACTTTACCAGTAGCGCCTAGCGTGCCTCGTTCCAGCGATGCGATGGTCGAAGGAAAATGGCGTGAATTGGATTGGTTTCATCGCAGCAGGAGACAAAAGAGATTAATTAACTGATAGCATGCAAGCCATATTAATATCTCTCTCCCGTTCGCTACCACGACATGTAGTTAACATTCACGTTGAATAGTGCCGGATGGGAACGCCAAACGAGCATTCCAGACAGATCGAGATCGTTGACGATGGGATCAAATGGGAACAGAGACAGTCACTTTGTAATGTAGTAGTTGGAATAGGATTAGTGCTGTTTCTGCTCTCCGATGGGCTGGTGTGCCTACAAATTAGAATGATGCTCTTAAATTCATTAGCTGGTGTGGTTTCTTGTAAGTTTATGAACATGAGTGTTATGCATAATTTTAAAAATAAAAAATATAAGAAAATGTATATTAAACTATTATGTATAGCTTCGACACTAACAAATAACACTCTAATTACATACCAAATGTCGTGGATTTGAATATCACATTATCTTAATCTCAGTTGTGGATTCTACTCAATAAAAAAAAGCAACTTAAAAGTTCTTCCTCAACGTACAGCTGAATCGGGACATTGATTTGCGAAGAATGAGATTTATTAAATGAACAACTTTGATCAAAACTAGAACAAAAAATCGATTTCAAATAATCAGGCTTAATCGGAAAGTCGAAAAACGTACCGCTCATCTGAATGTATCTTTTCCGTTACACGAAAAAGTCACACAACGTAGGGTAGATAAGCGATAAAATTGAAAAAAGTTATGTTAGTCAGATCCAAACCGTCAAAGAATAAAGTTTTAACTTCAAAGTGCATAAGTTGAGGTTTTGGTGAATCCAGTGATACCGAGTGACCCCAGTAGTGATAGTGTCCACCCAATCCGTTCTGTGATCCCAAAATCCACCGGAAGCCACGATCCTGCCCTATCATCTTGGTACCGTGACCAGGATCTGCCTTCTTCCCAGAACACCTTCCATCGCAGTTTGGACTCAGACGCTATGTAAAGCCATCGTTCCGCACCATTGTGTCCCCACATCTGTATTGAAAAAAATCGCCATCTTCCCCAAAACCTATTGTGTTCCAACGTCTTCGAGAAGCTTCTCCGGAGTTCCCGCTTGAATTTTAACACAAGGCCTAATTCCGTTAGGCACTCGGTACGTATTATTCCGAAGTGCGCAGAAGTTTATCGCGGGTGCCTTGAGATTTTTCTCTTTTTTTTCCGCAATTCGTAACCGTTCTGAAGTTCGACGAAGCTTTTAGAAGCGTGACCAGCAGATCAGCTATCAGATAGTGCGGGAGTTCTCCTTCTTATGTATGGTCTAGTGCCCTCTGCGATACCCCGCTTCCGCAATGGCGGACAAACGTTCGAGACAACAGCTCATCAACTGACGGACGACGCTCATCGCTGCGCTAGGAAGAGCGGAACAATTTGTCATGAAATACGTGGCGGAACGGGACAGTGGCCAGGTGAAACTACGTCTCGAGAGCCTCAAGGACCTGGAACTGACCAACCAAGGTATGGCGCAAAATCTCACTTTCCGTTCCCACAACGAAACCCGCTATTTCCAAATTAAGGCTTCTCTTCAATCCTACCTCCCCAATGTACCACCTTCGACAAACACAATTCCCTAATCGCCTCCCTCTGGCCTGTCTAGTATCAAACTACCAACCATATCCCTGCCCGAGTTCGACGGGGACTACAACAACAGCTAATCGAATCCATTGACATCAGCTCCGCCAACTACCCTATTGCATGGAAAACTCTCGTCTCTCGCTACGCTAACGGAAATCTCCTCAAAGAGCGACACCTTTAAGCCTTCCTCAATTGCCATTGAATGAAAAAGGAATCCGCCGCTGCATTGCATTCCGTCGTCGACGAGTACGAGCACCACACCAATACCCTCCGCCAACTTGGTGAACCTATCGATTCCTGGAGCACTATGCTGGAGCATCTTCTATGCCTCCAACTCGACGACACTACGCAGAAATCATGGAAAGATTTCCATGGAACCGTTTCCCATGCCGTTACACCACGAAAATGCCACTCTTGCGATCAACATCATCCTCTCTTCCAATGCCCACGATTCGAAAGAATGTCCAGCGCCGATCATCTGAAAGTCGTCAATGACCAACATCTCAGCCACAATTGTTTTCGCCAAGACCACCTCGCTCGCAATTGTCAATCAAAATTCTCGTGTCGTCACTGCCGAAAACGACACCATTCATTGCTTCACTCAGGCTACCACCCCCTCCATACCGAACAATCATCCACCACCGTTCGCCCATCAACGTACACACCGAAGCCCATCGTCAAACAAGATGCAGCACCCAATAGACGCCCACCCACTTCCACGAATGCTGTCAGTAAACAGACGTCCAACTCTTCGCAAACATCAAACGCCAATGTTTTGCTTGTGACAGTCGTGTTGATAGTCCTCGATTGTAATGGTCAAGCTCACCCCGTACGAGCTCTGTTGGATAATGGATCGCAATCCAACATCATCAGCGATCGATTATGCCAGCTCCTCCGTCTCAAGCGAAATAAGATTAACGTCCCAGTGTTTAGTGTCGGTGAGTCCTTCTCCAGTGTCAACCACTCGGTCAGTGCTAGTATCAGAACATCTGATTTCGAGATTGATCTGGACTTCCTTGTCATGCCCCGTATCACGATCGATTTGCCCGTTGTTTCCTATCCTTCCAATGACTGGCATGCCCCGAAAAATCTTTCGTTGGCCGACCCTACCTTCAATAAGACCGGTGCCATCGACATGTTGCTCGGAGCGGAATACTTTTTTACATACGTGAACCCTGATACCCGGATTATGGAAGGTGAAAATCCGATCCTCATCAAGAGCGTTTTCGGTTGAATTGTCACCGGTAGGAACCAAATGCCCCTAAAAACGCCCCTGAAGCTTGCCATGTCTTGCTTTCTGATCTACTCCATGAAGCCATGGAACCCGTTCTAACTACTCGGTGGAAGCATTGCGAATCCCACTACACTGCCAATGTCTCATGTACACCAGAGGAAAGATATATCGTCCGTTTGCCCCGCAATCCAAATTTCGATCACATGCTCGGTGAGTCGAAGTCTGCTGCACTGCGTCGGTTTTATTCCCTGGAGAAACGGCTGAGCATGGAATTCTATTTAATGAAGGAGTATCATTCTTTGCTATCCGAATACCTTTCGCTTGGACACATGTGAGTTGTTCCACCGAGCGAAGAGCAACCGCAGCAGGTTGCCCCATCACACCGTGCTGAAAAAGGCTAGTACAACCACAAAAGTACGTGTATTCTTCTCCAACGGATATTCAACGCCCTCCATGTCGGTCCGATTGTCCAGGACGAGCTAATGACCCTACAGGGACTATAGTCTTCCGATTCCATAAGCATCCAATAGCCCTGGTAGCGGACATCGCGAAAATGTATTACTGCACCCCGACGAAACACTACTACTGCGCATTCTCAGGCGATTCCACCCAGATGACCCGATTACCACGTACGAATTGTCTACGGTTACCTATGGGCTAGCAGCATTGTCTTTCCTTGCCACTCAGACCTTGCAGCAGCTCGCTACCGACGAAGAAGAAGCCTACCCCCACGGTGGCT
This sequence comes from Aedes albopictus, assembly GCF_035046485.1. NCBI lineage: Eukaryota > Metazoa > Arthropoda > Insecta > Diptera > Culicidae > Aedes > Aedes albopictus. Next base: position 188,810,389 of record NC_085136.1, on the reverse strand, counting down.
CGCTCTAAAGAAGGGATTCATTATGGACGATTATATGAGGGGAGCGAATACAGAGGAAGAGGCAATCGAAACACTACTGGAGGAACTTGACGAACTGCTGGTCAAAGGCAATTGAGGAAATGGGCATCCAACAACGAAAATATTCTGGAAGGACTCGATCCATCGCAAATTGCGACCCAACCAACGATGAAATTGGACCACGAAGAACCCATTAAAAAAGCGCTCGGGATCTGTTGGGAGCCAAGGACGGACCTGCTGAGATTCGACTCCATCCCTACTGTAGAAAATGGTCAACCAACTAAACGCTCTATTCTGTCTACCGTTTCAAAGCACTTTGATCCCCTAGGTCTCACCGCCCCAGTCATCATACGAGCAAAAATGTTACTGCAAGAGCTCTGGCTGCAGCCTTGCGGGTGGGATGAAGAGATATCCGACGCTAGTGGAACAGCTGTTGCACCGACCTATAGAAGATTGTCTCCCACCGTGTTGAACGATATTCATTTCTGCCAAATGCCATCTGCACACATTTGCGGATGCATCCCAGCAAGCATACGGCGCTTGCATTTATGCTCGTTCCACAGACGTCGAAGGTGCCGTAAAAGTCCAATTGATCGCTTCCAAATAAAAGGTAGCCCCCCTCAAGCGAGTTTCCATTCTCCGGCTGGAGCTATCTGCTGCTGTATTTGCTGCGCGGTTGCACAAGCGAGTTCCTGAAGCATTGGATATGTCTATCGCTGCTTCCCATTTTTGGTCCGATTCCACTGTTACATTTGAGTGGCTTCAATCGCCTCCATACACTTGGAGCACCTTCATCGCGAATAGGGTTTCTGAAATCCAAACCACAACACAGGAATCCTCCTTTTTTCATTTCATTTATTTAGTTCACATCAAATTCATGATAATACTGAATAAACAATTTGCCGCCATAATACTCGATTTGCAGCTGCAGCTCTCCATCCTCGGTCACGCCCAACACTCGCCAGATCACGCTCCACCTGGTCCGCCCATCGTGCTCTCTGCGCTCCACGCCTTCTTGTACCAACCGGATGGTTAGCAAACACCAACTTTGCAGGGTTGCTGTCCGGCATTCTTTCAACATGCCCTGCCCACCGCATCCTTCCAGCTTTGGCCACTTTCTGGATACTGTGTTCGCGGTAAAGTGCAGTACTGTTCTGCCACCGTTCCAAATGTTCTGGCAATAATATCCATGTCATCCGCAAAACAGACAAATTGGCTGGATTTCGTGAAGATCGTACCCCGGCTGTTGAGCCCGGCTCGTCGCATAACACCTTCCAGGGCGATGTTGAATAGTAGGCAGGAAAGTCCATCACCTTGTCGTAGTCCCCGTCGAGATTCAAATGAACTGGATAGCTCACCCGAAATCCTTACGCTGTTCTGCACACCGCCCATCGTTGCTCTTATCAGTCTAGTCAGCTTCCCGGGAAAGCTGTTCTCGTCCATAATTTTCCATAGCTCTGTGCGGTCGATACTGTCGTATGCCGCTTTGAAGTCGATGCGTTGGGACCTGGTATTTTTTTTTTTTTTTTAATATTTAATATCGTTTTATTTGTCAGTTATTGTTTAAATACATATTTACATTTGATTTAACAAACAATGTTCAGTTTAAATTCTAATGCACCTACATCAATTCGATTGTTACTCTCGATAACATGACAGATGTATTCGCAGAATACTTTCAAAATTTTCACACGTGTTGTTCTGTTGACGCCGGTGAGGACAGGTCTTATTAGATCCTCGAATGAAAGTCGTCGCCATCCATTCAGGATACTGCCTATCTTTCGTTGAACGATAGCCCAGGCTGGAGCAACACGAGGACAGGAATGAAATTTGTGCTCGATGGTTTCTATCGATTGTACTTGGCAGTATGTACAATATTCGTCTTCGACCCTTCTCATCAGGAACCACAGTTGTCGGTGCTCAATTTTTCCATTTATTGCCAGGTACAATTGACTGCGCTGCGCCGATGTGATCTGCTTGTCGGAAATGTTTCGCCAGATACGAGGCCAGTTGTTGTAAGGGTGGTTTCGTTCCACTTTTGGCGGATCCGTTTGCTCGATAAAGCATCGATGTATTAGATCGGCGGAGGGGTTTTGTTGGACAAGGGGTGGAATTTGGGATATATTTGAAAGGATTTGTTTTACATCAGGGAGGTCCATAGGAATTGGTTGTCGAGGATTTGCTTGGAGAAGGAAGGATCTGTAGAAAGGAGTGGATTCGATCTCTTTTAAAAATCTGTTGATCGCTAATGACTTACATTTCAAAGCTGGCAATTGCAGTTTCACACCGCCTTCCTCTACGTTCCGGGCCATCTGCATAACAGGTATTCGCGCAGTCATGCCACTCCATAGGAAAGAACCCATGGATGCGGTGATTTTTCCGATGTGGACAGCAAACGGGGGTAGTACAGAAGCCATGTACCAAATCCTTGATGTGCCAAACGTATTCAACATGATGATCTTTTGGTGTAATGTCAGGCAGCGCGCGGAGTGCAGCCACAGCAGCTGGGAGAATTTCCCCACCAAAGCATTCCAGTTGTTTGTGATCATTAGTCGAATAGAGTTTGCAAAACGAATGCCCAATATCTTCACAGTGTCTGTTGTTTGAAGCCACGGGATGTGGATTCGACTACCCTCGAAGAAACCGACATCGATGGATACAGTTTTGCGCATATTGAGTTTCGCGCCAGCGACTACCTCAAATTGCGTAAATAGTTCCCTCATCTCTTCGATTCGCCTAGCAGATGTGGATATTACGCTTATATCGTCCGCATACGCCACGAGCAAATCATCGCCGCATGCGCGCTCCAGTTTGTACACCAGCGGGTGTAGGTACAAGACGAATAGGTGCATCGACAACGGGTCGCCCTGCCGCACGGACCGTTGGATGGCAATCGGTGGGGAGAGATGCCCGTTGATCAATAATCGAGAGGTGGAACGACCAGCAATTTGCGAGAGCAAAGTTACGAACTGCTGGTTGAAACCGAGTGACCGCTTGGTAGAGAACAGAAACGAGTGTCGGACCCGATCGAACGCATGATCGAGGTCGAAGCTTAGAAGCTTGCCGGCTCGACGGTGGTGACGAAGGCTGGCAATTCGGTCTTTGAGTGCAAGCGTGGCTTGGTAGATGTTTCTCTCCGAGTTGGAGCATTTTTGCCCATCACTCAATATGCGGTGCACGTTCATCACTTTCTCAAGCCTGTTTTTGAGTATACGGGAAAAGATCTTGTAGTCCGTGTTCAGCAACGAGATCGGTCGGTATGATCCGGCCGTGTCATCGCCTCCTCGTTTCTTCACCAGTACGATTATTCCATCGACGAAGGCCGGTGGAAAGTTACCGGTGAGCGCTTCGTTGATAAGAAGGTTGAGTTCTCGGTGAATGATGTCAAACATGCGCCGGTAGAACTCTTGTGGAATTCCATCACCGCCGGGTGATTTCTTCGGCGCACTCATTCTGATCGCTTGCAATATCTCTGCTGTAGTTATTTCCCTCGAGCAATCCTCGTTTGCTGCATCGTTTGGTGGAATAGCATTCTCACAGTCGAAGTTGACTTGCGCCTCTGCTGCTGGTTCAGCCGGCTCCGAGTAGAGATTCGAAAAATAGTTCACCAGCTGGTCTTCGATTTCGTGTGGTTCTGCAATCGCCTCCCCTTGTGCGGTCCGTAGCTGCGTGATGACGTTTTTTTTTCCTTCGCCGTTCCCCCAGTTGGAACATCGAGATTGGTTCGCCCGACACGTACGTCTCGTGGATTTGCATGAACATATGGGAGAAGTTGCGCTGGAGGCTCAACATTTCAGCTTTCACGCGATTTATGGTGATGAGCATTGCTGGGTTTTGATAGTAGCCGTCGTACGCTTGTCGTAGCTCTGTATATAGGCGCTGGTGTTCGTTGTGAAATTCGGTATACACAGCCCTCGATTTCCATTTGAAAAATGATTTTATTTTTGGCTTTGCGTACGACAGCCACCACTCCATCCACGAAGTGTAGTGTCTCCGTTGTCGCGTCCAGTACTGCCAACGGTCTTGGAATTCCTCCACATGTTCGTCAGACAGTAGATGTGGCTTCAGTGTCCAAAAACCATGACCATGCTCGCGACCGAGATGGGGAAGACAAAGTCTAAGCGTAAGTGCTTTATGGTCGGTGAAGGAGCACACGTGGGTGCTTGTCGTGCGGAGATTGCTGCGCAACCCGGTACTCACATATATACGATCCAGACAGGATTGAGCGTTCCGGTTGATGAAAGTATACCCTGGATCTCGTGGGCACAGCTGTTCCCACGCGTCGAGTAGCCCGAGTTGCTGGACGGCCGTTCGGAGCGAGGGACTTGAGTTCGGGCTGGATGAATCGCACGGCCGAAGCACACAGTTGAAATCGCCTGCTATGACGGTGTGCTGGGTGCGATGACGAAGGTAGTACGCCAATGTACTATTGAAGAAAGTCTCCCGAGCTGAACGTTGAGACGCACCGGAGGGGGCATAGATGCTGCATATCGTTGTATTCTGCACACGCAGTGCGACCAGACGGCCGTCCAAGCTTTTTTCGACATGAGAGAAGGCAATGTGTTGCTTGAGTGCGATCGCTGTCCCTCTTCTTGTGTGGTCCACATTTGCGACCACGGTATAGCCGGGCAGAGTGAGTTGCTCGTTCTCTACCTCTTGCAAGCACACGATGTCGAGCCAAAGGCTGGTGAGGAAATTGCGAAGTGCGTTTACTTTTGTTGGACTTGTGATGGTGTTGATATTTACGGAAGCTATATTATATGATGTGAGAGCCATTTTAACGTAGATAGCCTTCACTCTTCTCGTTTTCGCCATCCTCGCCCATACGGAGTTTTTTGATGCGGCGACTGCGACGGCTGCTCGCAGAGGTTGAAGAGTCATCAGTGTCGTTGTCGTTTGTCGTAGTCCGCATTGTAGACACGCTACCGGGTTTTTTTAAAGAAATCTATCGTGTTGGTGTTGGATAGCACGAAGGCTGGCGAGGACGCTCGTGAATGCGAAGCTGACATGGAATGTTTGTCTGTATTGAATGTTTGTTGTAGCACCGGTAGCGTACTAGTGCTTGGCGTTATCAGTCCAGAAGTGTCGTTCTGACCCGATTGCTTCGGCAGCTCGGGGAAAGCTTCCGAAGATTCCAGTGGCAGCACAGCAGTTTGTCGTTCGGCTGGTTTCGTGCTCGCCGGTTTCGCGCCCGGCGGTCTCAACGTTGACGGCTTCGTGCCGATCGGCTTCCGCTGTTGCTGTCGCGGTGGTAGCTGCTTTGCTACGTTGGCATAGCTTTTCTGGACCAGCAGCTTCTTATTTTGGACGCAGGAGATACCCGAGTGTGCTTGTTCATGGCAGTAGCGACATGACTGCAACTGCCCCTTGTATTGGATGAACGCTTGTTCACCATCTATCGTGACCCACGAGTCTATGTTGTGCTTCAACACCATTCGGACAGACCAAATTCCGAGCGGTACACCCCCGAACTCATACCCTTCACCCCAGGTCAGCTCACGAATTGAGATTACTTCGCCGAACGCACTCAGAAACTCGGCAATTTTTGCTTCAGACACATCCTCGGGCAAGTCATACACTTTAACCTCTACACTTCCATCCTCCAGCGTAATTTTGAGTTTGTATTTTTTCCCGTCACTCTCCACTTCATGCTTTTCGTCGTGTTCTTCGACCACTTTTTGAGCCAGCGCAAGGTTACTGACCTTCACGAACGCACATGACCCAGCTCTGTGGCACTGCAGTCTTTGCACTTCCTCCCGCTTCAAACCAAGAACCGTACGGCAAAAAACATGGATTTTTTCGTAGGATGGTTTTAAGGGGAAATTCGAATAGTCTATTTTAAACTTATTTTCCCGCCTCATCGCGAAAACACGGTGTACGCGACGCGGTCGGAAATCAGCGACAGTCTGAAACTGCCCAGAATTGGATTGCTTGGCTTTGAACGAAACCGCGATAGAATGATAAACACGTCTATCCGTCTCAGAAGCTGAGCGCTAACTGATGGTATTCACAGCATTTCTGGAGGATTTGCCGTACGGTGAAGATCTGGTCCGTTGTCGACCGGCCGTCGATGAAACCGGCTTGGTAACTTCCCACGAACTCATTTACTTTAGGTGAAAGACGACGGAAGATGATCTGGGATAGCACTTTGGAGGCGGCATTCAAAACGGTGATCGCTCGAAAGTTCTCACACATTAACTTGTCGCCTCTCTTGTGGATGGGACATGGATGGGGATTATCCCTTCCTTCCACTCCTCCGGTAGCTGTTCGGTTTCCCAGATCTTGACTACTAACTGGTGCAGACAGGTGGCCAACTTTTCCGGGCCCATCTTGATGAGTTCTGCTGTGATACCGTCCTTACCAGCCGCTTTGTTATTTTTGAGCTGGTGGATGGCATCCTTAACTTCCCTCAGCGTGGGAGTTGGTTCGTTCCCGTCCTCTGCTGCACCAACATAGTCATTTCCTCCGCTGCCTTGGTCCTCCGTGCCTACATTCTCTTCGCCATTCAGGTGCTCGTTGACGTGCTGCTTCCACCTTTCGATCACCTCACGTTTGTCCGTCAGGAGGCTCCCTTCCTTATCCCTGCATATTTCGGCATGCGGCACGTAGTCTTTGCGGGATGCGTTGAGCTTCTGGTAGAACTTGCGTGTTTCCTGTGAACGGCACAGCAGTTCCATTTCCTCGCACTCCGCTTCTTCCAGGCGGCGTTTTTTCTCTCGGAAGAGACGGGTCTGCTGCTTCCGCTTCTGTCTGTGTCGCTCCACATTCTGTCGGGTTCCATGCTGCAGCATTACCGCCCGCGCTGCATCCTTCTCCTCCAGAACCGCTCTGCACTCCTCGTTGAACCAATTGTTTCGTCGACTCCGTTCTACGTACCCGATAGTGCTCTCGGCTGCGTTGTTGATGGCTGCTTTCACTGTACTCCAGCAGTCCTCTAGAGGGGCCACATCGAGCACACCCTCGTCCGGCAACGCTGCCTCGAGATTCTGCGCGTATGCGGTGGCGACATCCGGTTGCTTCAGTCGCTCTAGATCGTACCGGGGCGGCCGCCGGTAATGTATATTGTTAATAACGGAGAGTTTTGGGCGCAGTTTAACCATCACCAGGTAGTGATCGGAGTCGATATTAGCGCCACGATAGGTCCTGACGTCGATAATGTCGGAGAAGTGCCGTCCATCAATCAGAACGTGGTCGATTTGCGATTCCGTTTGTTGTGGTGATCTCCAGGTGTAACGATACGGGAGGCTGTGCTGGAAGAAGGTGCTACGAATGGCCATGTTCTTGGAGGCGGCGAAATCGATGAGGCGTAGGCCATTTTCGGTCGTCAGCTGGTGGGCGCTGAACTTTCCAATCGTCGGTCTGAATTCCTCCTCCTGGCCTACCTGAGCGTTTAGATCCCCTATGATGATCTTGACGTCGTGGTTTGGGCAGCGGTCGTACTCGCGTTCGAGCTGCGCGTAAAATGCGTCTTTGTCATCATCAGTGCTTCCGGAGTGAGGGCTGTGCACGTTTATTATGCTAATGTTGAAGAATCGGCCCTTGATCCTCAACCTGCACATTCTTTCGTAGATCGGCCACCAACCGATCAAGCGCCTCTGCATGTCGCCCATCACTATAAAAGCTGTTCCCAGCTCACGTGTGTTGCCACAACTCTGGTAGATGGTATGATTACCTCTAAACGTTCGCACCATAGATCCTGTCCAACACACCTCCTGCAGCGCTACGATTCCGAACCCGCGGTCCTTCAGTATATCGGCGAGTATGCAGGTGCTCCCGATGAAGTTGAGAGATCTGCAGTTCCACGTCGTGAGCTTCCAATCGCAAGTCCCTTTTCGTCGCTGTGGTCGTCGCCATTGGTATCGGTTCGCATTCTTCTCTTGTTGATTTTCCGGTGCTAGTCTTTTTTACGGCTGGCTCGCAGGGCCTGACAGGAATCCTATTGGCACCATATTGCAGGGAGAGACAATCCAGTGGACCTAGTCAGCAGAGGAATGACCGTCGAAAAATTCCTGTCCAGCAATTTGTGGCACCATGGGCCAGCCTGGCTAACAGCACCTGAAACTGTGGGCTTCGTGGCCGTGCGGCTAGAGGCGTCAGTCATCTAGACGTTTCGTAAGCCTCGGAGTGTGGGTTCGATTCCCGCTCCAGTTGGGGAAAACTTTTCGTCAAACGGAAAATTCTCCACTGGGCCACTGGGTGTTATGTGTGTTGTCCGTTGTCATATGTTAGTGCTTGTTCAGTCTGTACAACCTCTGGTTGAAGACGATGTAGTGTATTTTTTTTAAAGAAACGGAGTGGCCAATTAGTATCCAGCAGCAGAAAACACCCGAAAAATCCTGGAGCGACGAAGAATGGTGGCGCCTGTCCAAAATAAGCCCGGAGTGAATGACATGTTCGACACTTAGCTGTGCTATACAAATCGCTTGACACGAGTGGCAGCATACTGTCTACGCTCAATCTGTGCTTGTCGTAGTGGTCGTCGTCGAATTACATCGTCACCGTGTCCCGAGTTGGATGTGATAACAAATGCAATCACCGTTGAAGAGATGTCGGCAGCCCGGAGTACACCACCAAAGGAACCATTCGCCGTCCGATCACGAAGATCTGTTTGCTACCTTTTGAAGAACCCAATGATCCTAGAATTGGTTTGAAATTTTCCTAAATTGCACCGATGTAGAATAAGATTTGAAGTGTTGTTTGTTGTGATAGGAGACAGATTGAAATTCATGAATTTCAGGTAGCGGCGATGACAGTTCTCAAATCTATCGGTGTCCAAAACGCAGATATTCTGCACCCCACTGCCAGCATTCTGCTGCCAGTCGCTATAGAAAATTTATAGCATGTATATTTTCCGTTACATGAAACAATTCACACAACGTGGGGTAGATAAGCGATAAAATTGAACAATAAGTTAAGGTAGTCAAATCCAAACCGTCAAAGAATAAACTTCAAAGTGCAAAAGTTGAGTTTTTGATGAATCCAGTAATATCGAGTGACCCCAGTAGTGATAGTGTCCATCCAATCCGTTCTGTGGCCCCGAAATCCGCCGGAAGCCGCGATCCTGCCCTATCAGGTGTGCACCTATCAATTCCTGCTTACCCTATGACGATACGCGTATTTCAACTTACCACTATCCACTTGTTATTTTCCTCAGTGTCAGTTATCTACTAAAAGTTTTTCTCACAAAAGATGCGGGTCTGCATTTTTCACTGCTGTTTGTCTCCTTCCACATTCTGCCGGATTTCATGCTGCAGCATTACCACCCACGTTGAATTCTTCTCCTCAAAAATCACTCTGCACTCGTCGAACCATTTGCGTCCGTTATCGACCGTAGAGAGCTATGGAAAATCATGGACGGGAACTGCTTCTTTGAAAAGCTCACTAGACTGATCCAAGCGGCGATGCACGGTGAAAAATCGGCGTAAGAGTTTCGGGTGATCTGTGTAGCTCGTTCGAAATCCGCCGAGTACTACGACAAGGGGTAGACTCTCATGCAAGTTCAAAATCCCCCTTGAAAGGTATTTATGTGACGAGCCGGGCTGAACAGCCGAGGCACGACTTTCACAATGTTTTGTGCTAACCACGAACCGAGCATTGTGGCGACCTATTTAGGCAGCATCCATTTATTACGTAACGCTAAAATCGAAATTTTTTTACCCCCTTCCCCCCTCCGTAATGCTTTTTGGTATGAAAATCCTAAAAATTTTGTATGAGCCGTAATGCTCGGCGGTACTCCCCCCCCCCCCTCCCCCTAGAGCGTTACGTAATTTGTGGACGGCGCCTTAAATGACACCACATCGTCTTCAACCCGAGGATGCGCAGACTGTACGATCACTGATATGAGACAGTGGACAACACATCGAACCCAGGCCCAGGCCCAGTGGAAAAAAATTCGTTTGACAAAAAGTTTTCATAGACTGGAGCACGAATCGAACTCATAATCCGAGGCTTTCGAAACGTATAGACGACTAGTGCTGCATACTGCACGGCCAGGAATCATACTATTGTTTATTATTCTTATCTGAAATGTAATGTTTAGCAAATAAATGGACGTATGTAACATGCACTAACGTAATACATGAAAACTTTTCTTTAAGAACCTAATCTCACCCTCATGTGGACATTCATGGATCAATTAAAAAAAGGAGTTGAATTTACGTTTTTATACATGTCTTCATTGCTTTAAAAGTGCAAAATATAATGAATAGTGTATTTATAGCAATGGCTGATCAAGTGAGGCTCAAAATATGACGATGCAGAATTTTCTGATCCACCATCATACCAGTCGTATAACACTACTAACATTCGAAAGCTCCAAACGGAAAATCATAGCGGTTTATATTTAGCCAAATCATAATCAGCATGCATGAGAGACAATCAACTGTTCAAAAGTGCACCACACCCATTCAGAAATATTGAGGATTTTCTATTCATGACAAGAGGGTAACCGGGATTTTGTTGCGCACATGTTGCTAGGAATGATGAAGGCAATTATTTTTGGTTCTCATAACCGGATTATTCTCCATTCGTTGGGTAGTTATCACCAACCGGCCGGTGTACAGGCTTTTCAAAGTGAATGCTTTTTACGCACGTTTCGGTCGGGGCTCGGCCTCACACGGGCTCGGTTTGATGAAATAGTGAACCCAATCATACTGGCCGCGAAAATTATAGAACTTCCGGTAAAGGATGCCATAACTCAGCATTATCGGTTTAGGCTCAACTTGTTCGTTTCGTACTAGGCCGGAGGATAATTTCACACGGACCACCAGTTAAATGATAAGGCTCAGAATGCTATCGGCTTATGTGAGACAAATTTCGACGATTTGGCCAGTGCAAGCGCTGAGGTTTAACACTGACGGCTTGAAAATTATTATTTGAATAGCGATAAACAAATGGCTCCGATGTTTCAAGGAAATTGTTTAATATTGATAGCTATTAGGTAGAAGCTCTACCAGAAAATTGATCAATAATCATAAGCCAGAGGAAATGTTTCAGTGAACAAAAAACACCGTGTTCTGTGCGTGTTTATTGTACTCAGTGTCTGAGATGCCTTTACTTGATTCTTACATTATTATTTATACAACCTTACTACTAATAGCATTTCTTCTTCTTCTCCTTCTTCTACTTCTTATTCTTCATTTTCTTCTTCTTCTTCTTCTCCTTCTTCTTCTTTATGGCTCTACGTCCGCACTGGGACTTGGACTGCCTCGCTTCAACTTAGTATTCTTAGTGCATTTCCACAGTTATTAATTGAAGGGAGGTAAACAAGACCGATTCTTCTTAATTTTTACACGGAAGCAACGGAATCACAGCTACTTTGTGATTCCAGAGTAGCACATATTTTCTATGTTGCTCTACCACGCTTTGTTGACAGTCGTCGCTTGATGGATCCATCATTGGCATTGTATGGAGAAGAGCTGTCTTTCGCGTCTACGTCGTCGTCGATCTCGATCGTGTTGTGTAGAAGTTCTGCTACACCGCAGTGTCCGTAGATACGCTTCCCTAGATACCCCTTTGTGGAAGTATGATGTCTTCCAGCTTTGAGAGCTTGACCTTGGCCTATCCGCCAATTCCTCTACCCGTCGCCTGTTGTTGTTGTAGTCGATACTGTGGCGAATCGCCAGGTGATCGCTGTGAGTGTCGCCATCATCTACCATCCAGTTTGAACTACTTGTTAGACCAGGACAACAAAATGTTACGTCGATAATGGACTCCAATCCATTCCGACTAAATGTGCTTTTGGTACCGATATTAGCCAGATCGACATCTAGCATAGCCAGTGCATTGAAATCACCCGTTTATAACCGGCCTTTGCCCTGTCTTCACGGTCGTCATACAATCTAGCATCTGGAAATCTGGATGAACTGCTTGATCGACCACCGCGGAGGCGCATAACAGCTGCAGAAGAGACCCCGTTTCTTTGGCGACCACGAAGCCCTAACAGGTAGTGAACACCAACACTTGATCGGGGTATTCACCAGCCTTCCATATCACTGCCACTTTTCCGGATGAATCCGTGACCCAATGGCCGTTGCCGGTGGGTCCTCGGTATGGGTCCGCTATGATGGCGTCTCCCACTCCGAAACTGTCTGACAAAGCAGTTGCTGGGCTGCGTCACGGTGGTTCAGACACTTTTCTCTTCCGCCAGACTTTTGTAGGCGGCGCTCTTACGCTTCTTGTTGCGGTTGAGCTCCAGGATCATTTCACCCGTTCGAATACGTCTTACAATGCGCATATCTGCTCCCATATCCACAAGTTGGCGTCGCTGTTCATCGCCTTCAAGACTTCCGAGTGCGTGGACTGTTCAGTTTTGATGACGAGCGCGTCACCCTTCTCGCACTTAGCACCTACTCTTCTACGTTTCCTAGGTGTGTGTGCCTCTACGCTCCTATATAATCAGTAATTTCTTTTTTCTCTTCTTCCGCACAACTATGGTACAAGGGGGGGTTTTCAGAACTTCCCTTCCCAGCTTTCTGGGATGCCTGGCTGGGGTACGACTTACCGGCGTTCCTGCCGGCTTACGGGGTTAACAATCGCCTAGCCTTGCTGGCGTCGTCACCTGACGGCTGCTACACACGATTCTGCGAAGCCGATTGGGTTGGTTTCGGAATCTTTGCATTCGCGGGTTCTGCTGCTGCTGCTGTTTCCAAGGATTCCCCGTGGTTCGCCTTGGCTTCCGCCATTGACGCCTCATCATTTAAAAATCCCGCTAAAACAGTGCATCAGAATTTCAGGCGCACGAATCTCAAGAAGCAAGCTTCAAACAACAGCACATTTTTTATTTTGTTGTTATACTCCTTTTCTGCCAGTGAAGTAGTCGTCAATGATCCTAGTGGTTATCTATACAAGTGGGGAGACCACACGAGGGTTGACAAAGGCCCTAATGGGGACTGAGATTAGAGCCGAAACAGCGCTTATCAGGAGTGTTCATCTGAACCTACTTCCAATCTATTAGTTTTCTATGCTGGGTACAGGTCGGAAACGCACTTTAAGGAAAATGGAGTAACGTTATCAAAGGCAACTACATACATATATTACAAAAACGTGAAGGAGGTTTTGCCTATTTAGATAAATTACTCATCTGCAAATTCCATTCACAGCCGATCATCAAATAAACAAAACATAATTTCGCAATTAAGACACAGCACAAATCCCGGGTTGGCCTTATTAGCCGTTTGCATCTACTTTATTACCTAGTGCCGTTGCTTCCTGTGTCACCAGTCTATTCCACTTTTTCTACATAATATGGTTGTTGAACTACAGCCTACGTCATGGCTACGAGTTGTTGATTCGTCCTTCTCCTATGTTCACATGCATGCATGGTGTAGTTAATTAGTCTTTTCTCAGGATTTGTCTCATTTCATTCCATGTTTCTGATTGTGTTACACAGCCGAAGCTCTTTCCGGCGTTGCCAGCTAGACAGACATTTGCGAAATTAATCTGACACTAGAAAGTTTAACTGCCCAGGATACTGGACAAAAACACGGTTAGTTTATAAAGGTGGAAATATAAATGGGTCTAGAATGCTGCAGATATATGTATGTAATCGCATCGCAGTGCTTGTTCAAATAGTATGGTGTTTCTCTAATTTACAAAAATCCTCCGTTACTATTAGTGCTTTTCTTCTAGTAAAGCTTTTCGTCATTCTACGCAGCACTCATTTGGCTACCATTGCATTGTTTGGGCACAGACAATATGCAAAATATCCCATTCGATGTAGGTTGCATGCCTTCACTCAGAATGATAGTGGCAGACGGTTTCTCATTTTGCCCACCAGCACTCATGTACATGTAGAATGTTGAGATTGTAAACGGCTACCCGTATCATCCGCTCTGTGACCATGCAGGGAAGCTTTAGTATCACTTTCCCTACTCATAAATTTCATTCCGAGACTCACTTGTGTCGACGATGACATACGAGACGATCATCTTCATGGCAAATAATGGTAGTAAAACTGAAACGACAATGGGTTGGCTACTGACACTGCTCATGCTAACCGTTCATAAATCTGCAGTCGTGCGAGATCCGTTGATATCCGGGTCACCTAAGGTTTAGTTGAAAAAGGAAAAAAGACTTCAGTTTGATTAGGCTTATTAAAATGGTCATAAATATGAACAACATCGAAATTCTCAGATAAAAACAAGCAGAAAGTGAACATGATATTCAAAATCTGCAAAAATGAAGTCATTTCCTTCATTGCAGTGTAACCCAATGCCTCTTTTGCACTTGATTACGTGGTTCTTACGAAAGTCACATATAACCTGCACAAAAACAACTTCAATAGTGTTTTCTACTCAGATATGTAAGAGAACGTGATTGACTCTACGTAAAATTTTCCCATATTTCCTATTCATGCATTATAAAGCAGCAAACCAAAAATTACTTTGCTATTGCTCGCGTTTCTCTCAACCTGGGATACCTACAAGAAGATAGAGGAAAATGTGATATAGTGCACTATTCAAAAATCAAATGTTTAATAACTTTGTCTCATGTTTTGGCTTTTTTATGCAAACTTTGGGCAATGGGTGTAATGAGCTCAAATTTTCAAAACGTATTACTAGAAATGTTCACTCTCGAAAACAAGAGCAAAGTTTCAGTTCGATTCCGGTTGTGGTCCATTATATTTTTGCGTTCAAGTAAGAAATTGTGTTTATGGCAGGAATGAAAAAAAAAAAAAAACACTGTTTCCGGCCAGATATGATACACCATCCCCTATTCTTAGCATTTGATGTGTTCCCATCTGCAATAACCGTTCATTTTTAGAGCGACGACACGAATGTAAACTGTGAGATGAAATTTAACCTGCTCTAGCTTCCCATCTGGGAAATTCCATGATGATGGTTGACTTTTTTTTCAGCTGTTTTGGCATACACAAGTCGATCGTTTTCCCGCACACGTAAGTCAACGGCAGCGCTGTGAAAGAGCTTATCCTACCGCATGCACATACCTGCTCTGCAGAGGAACATCGTCCGGGGCATAACATTTTGCTTTGATCTACCCACGAAGAGGAACGCATACGTTGGATGTATCACATATGTGCCGGCGGGCAATGTTTCATGTTCACTTCGCTCGGGGCGTTGGTAAACCTGCAAACAGGTGAAAAGTCTTCAATTACTTTGTCATAGTGAAAAAAGAGTCATCGAGTTTCGTTAAATATAAGGGTTGATGTGGGTTTGCCTGCTGTTGTGTCGAGATAAAAATCATAGTTTGTTATTACTTGCTTGCTTTAATCCCACATAGCTTTGTTTCCATCCTCTTAATTTTACAGATTTCATCCATTATCGTCTATAAAGTCACGCAAATAAAGTGTATTTTAGACTATTCAACTTCTGCATAACGAAATCCGGTAACCTAGCTGTCCTTTATGAATAGAAAAGAATCTAGTTGTCCTTTATCAATAAAAAAGTGCTAATGACCCAGTATTCAAGGAAAATTGTGGACACTTAGGGCCGATTTCTTCACCTACCCGGCTTAACGACGTAAGCCTGGTTTATCTTAAACCACACTTAAAGTTAAGCCAAATCCTTAAGCCAGGTTTAAATATTTGCATTTCTTCACACAGGTTTAGCAAATATAGGCGACGGCTTACGCTAAGCCAAGCTTAACGAAATTTCCCATATCATTCCAGTGACTTTCCAATGGAAACGTCATTTTAAGCCGCCGATATTTTGAAATGCCCGTTATATACAGTATGGAGTAACAACAACAAAACATCCGCTGAAATTTTAGCAGGAAAAGCGGAATCGCTCGGTATTTTTTTTCGGATACAGTAGGAAATTAACAAAAATGATCTACCTAGAGACTGTTGATGTTTTACCCAACGCTAGTATCGAAGATCTACGATTAAGTACCTACTACATATGATCGTTCCACAACATTTGGTGTTCGAATTTGCCTCTCATTGTACAAAGTTGGAGTGCCACATTGCAGAAAAGGCGTTGCAATGTTGGTTTTATGTTTTGATATCCATAATCGCCTTCAAATAAAGTTGCATTTCGATAGTGAGTTTTTGAAAATGTGTTTGTCGTGAGATGCTCCAGAGTTCAGACCATTTTTCGAATATGTTTAAAATTTTGAACTGTGTACATTCAATGGAAGCCACAGCAAAGTTCAAGTTCAACTAGAAACTGGAATCCCTTAATAGAAAAAGTTTATTCTACTTTTATTCCATTCGTTGGTGTTTTTAATACTTTATTTTAAAAATGTTTAGGAGTCGTTCACAATGCTCTAAAGAAAACGAAAATATGATCGTGCGTTACAATCCATGCAAAAAAATAGAATAATTTTAATATGAAAATGCGTTTATATGATGCACGCTGCCTCGTACTGAAATATGAAACGGAACGTTTTTTACAGTGCTGAAATAGTTATTTATGCCACAAGTTGCAAAAATGATGATTTTTTCAGCACGAGTTGTACATTTATCCAACCAGGCTTGTCGAGTTGGATAAATACAACGAGTGCTGAAAAAATCGAGTTTTGAAACGAGTTGCAAAAGATTTTGCAATGAAAAACAAATTACCGTGAGGTCGCCATTCACCGCTCATTTTGGGTCAATCATACAAAAATTATCAAATGTTAGTAAAGTATCGTAACATAAGTGAATGAAACATGCTGCCACATTAAAAAACTTTCATTTCAGTAACAAATTTTGAAAACGACGTATAATAAATGCTACACCATTGATTATACGTCGTTTTCAAAATTTGGTACTGATTTCACCAAGTTTTTATACGGGTGTACCTGAAATCATGTTCTTAAAAAATATTTCCCTCACTGTGCTGCAGGGCAGCATGGGAACTGTTAAGGGCAAACAGCGGAAGAAATATCCAACAGGTATATAAAACAGTAAAACCCTTAAAAAATCCATTTTGACAAAACAGGATGAACTGAACTGCCGTGTGCAGCATAGTTGTCCCATGTTAATAGGGATTCCCATAGAACATGGGACAACTATGCCGCACACGGCAGTGAACCTCATGAATCATCAATATTATGTTAAATAAAAGTTAGTTGGTTTTAATAAATGAATAGTTGATGTGGCTTCATGAAAAAATAATCCAGTGAGCGGTGAATGGATCCAGTATGAGCGGTGAATGGATGCATGAGCGGTAATAGGAGCCAAGAGATAAAACATTTTAATTTTAATTTTTTCGGTTGAAAAAATATTTTACGAGCGTTTTATATTTTTTCTATAATAACAACATAATTATTAAGTTGTTGACGAAAATTGATGTGTAAATTTCGCCAACGTCGATTTTTAATGTCCAATACTTTGCAAAAATGCCGTTAAATGGGCGGTGAATGGCAACCTCACGGTACTAGAATATGATCATTTTTATCAGTACCATCGTGCTTCGCGGTAGTTCGATGGGAACAGTCATGTGTACTATCTGAATTTTGATCAAGCAAGCTGTACCATAACCGTGAAAATTTGGCAAGCTCTTGCCGTGGCAACTCTGGTTGTGGATCAAACAATTGCATTATGATTCATAATACAATCGAAGTCAGTTGCATTATGAATCATATTGCAACTGTTTGGTATAGTACGATAAACTAGTCCGTTTTGATACGGCAAGTATAAATCAAATTTCATAGTGCTGAGTTGCAAAAAGATGTTTAAAATCCACTTGCGTCGTATTTTCGGCAGTTTTGTTCTCTTCGTCACGGATATTGAACTCAAGTTGGCCTCAAATCCTTCCAAAGTAAGCTGAATGATATGACAATGTTTCAGGCATTTTGGCCGACAAAAACCCCCCACGACGGAGAGAGCAAACCTGCCAATAATATCCAACGTCACACTATTAGGTATTTAAAATAAGTCATGTTTAGAAGTACACCACGAATAATACTTTTTATATTTAGAATTATGAGTAAAAATGTTGAATATTTTATGGGCTAAGCGTGCTTTGAACTAAGTTTTTATAAGAAATCAATGTATAAAAAGGTATTAGAAGATTTTTTTTGAGTGTCATCCTAAGTTTGTTTGTGAAAAAAAAATATCTCCTGAACCATAAGAGACGAACATATGTTTATTGTGACCTGAAATTATTGACCGGGTTAAAATAAATAGAAACTTCAATGTAAATGTACTTTACAAATTTTCAAAACTATCAACACGATGCCTTTTTGAAGGATTTCACTCTAATGTAAAACCTTGATTGTCGCCCAAAAACCGATGTGAATATTTTATATTGACGACCCATCGGCTATAGGTTATCATTTTCTTTATCATCGTTTCCATCCGTAATCAAACGTTTTACAATTTTATTATTCCTAAGTGTACATGTTTCATTAAAAATATTTTCTGCTGTTTCGAAAATTTATTTATGAAGCAGGTGAAGAAACCCAAACTCTGCAAATTGCGGCTTAATCCTGGCTTAGCGCTGCTAAGCCACCTCCGAGCACCGCTTAAAATAAGCCACACTTAACGTAAACCGTAGCTTTATTAAACCGGGTTTAGTGGTTAAGCCGAGGTGAAGAAATTGAAAAAAAGTTAAGCCCGGCTTAAAATGTTGCTAAGCCTGGTTTAAAATTTAAGCCCGGGTGAAGAAATCGGCCCTTAGGGGCAAACATTTCAGAAAGGCGTAACTGCTTTTTACTGAAAAAACCCCTTCTCTTGGAAAGTATTGGTGGTTTGCGTGGGAGCGATGATAAGTGTAATATGAAAAATCAGTTATGCCCTATTATAAAGTTGATATCGATTGACTTTATTTAGGTTCAAAAGTGTAGAATTAGCTTTAGTTAAAATACACAGAAATAAAAACCAAAAAAAAAAAAAAGGTTCAATAGGAGGCAATCAGTGAAGTACTAGATTGAAAGTAGTGAGCTGGATTTTTGTATGGTGAGACGATCGATTCTCCATTTCTGCAATGAAATGGTGCAAACAGCGTGGGTTATATGATTTCATGTCCAATTTTATGTTGTTTGGGCAAAAGTATAGGTAACTGTGTTGTTGAAGTTGCAAGAAATAAATAATACAACAGCACAGTTACCCAAACTTTTGCTCAAATAGCATCAAATTGGTCAAGAAATCATATAACCCACGTTGTTTGCTCCATTTCATTGCAGAAATGGAGAATTGATCATCTCACCATACTAAAATCCAGCTCACTACTTTCAATCTAGTACTTCACTGATTGCCTCCTATTCAACATTAAAATAGTTACGATATGAGTAGGTCAGCTCCAGAGACACGTTCTCCTTAATGATTGCAGTGCACTCATTCGGCATTCTGCATCACCATGAGTGCACTGAGTACACTGAGTGCACTCATGGTGATGCAGAATGCCGAAGTGAAAGATTTCCTTCCCAGACGATTGCCTGTCAGCATCACCTGCCATCTGTCGACTTCTTTTCTTTGTTGAGGCTGCGCTGCCATGAGCCTGAAGGGTGCCTCTGCTGCGATGTCTAGCTGGGTTCCATTCCAATATAACGCATGCTCACAGATTTCGTTCCTGCCCCTGTGTAGAGTGTGGCCGAACCACCTCAACTTTCGCTTTCAAATTTCTGTCCCAATCGACCAGATACCAAAGGTATCTATTTGTGCAGACCTGAAGCCCTTCAGTGCTCTCGACTACACCAGTACAGAATTCATGTTCGAGTTGATAATTCGGATTTTAGTGCGTCGGATCTGGTTTTTTCAAACTCTCAAAGGCAGCCCTCGCCTCCTTGATCCGTGCATCTATGCTGGTGTTTGCTGGCTTTTCGGGCCCGTATGAAGTTGATCACCAATATCAACTTCTTTTCCCGATCAGCCTAGATAGCTGTGTAGTGTCGGTAGCGGTTAGTTCAACTGGCTAAGAATAGCACTACGGACCGCCTGTTCCAGTGGTAGGAATCCACTAATCAGGTGACCCCTAATTCATGGTGTTATGCGGCTTTATGCTTACCGTGCCTAGGAATGAATGGCTAGGGGGGTCTAATAAAAACCTAACCGCAAACGGAGCCTGTGGAGTACCAGGGCACCCTCCACAGTATTTGCCCTTACTGTGCTAACCGGAGCAATAGCGCGGTGGACCTTGTGTTTCTCCGAGACAATCAGCTGCCCTTCTTCAATCTCATACTTGAGGCTGAATAAGGGCGGGATTATGAAGATGTTATTAATTAGTTTAGATTTTCACCTATATGGTTTCGCATTATGCGTTTTACACAGTGTATTCTGTGCATCCTCGCCTTTGGCGCACTCAATTCGATACCGATCTGCCTTTATTGTTGCTGTTCTTTTTTGTGCTGTGATTGTTAAGAGTTTAATCTTGCCTAGTTTGGGTAGTGGCTACGGTTAGGATAGCTCAGATCAATCTTCAGCACAAAAGAACAGCAACGATCAATCTTTGTAGACTTATGCAAAATGGTACAGCCCAAGTGGCGTTAGTCCAAGAACCTTACTTTCGTAAGGGGAATTTCTATTTAGGAAACCTTGTGAATCCGGTGTTTGCTACTTTCAGTAAAAATGAAATGGCAAACTCACGTGTCATGCCTCGAGCATGTGTGCTTGTCAACAACGCAATCGTTGCTACACTCATCTCTGAACTAACTACCAGAGATGTATGTGCTATCATAATAGATGTATCTGTTGGAAACCTCAACAGGAAATACGTTTATTGTTCGGTTTATTTACCGCATGATGAACCATCCCCTACGGATGCTTTCAAGCAAGTCATTGCATACTGCACTTCAAAAGGCCTTCCGCTAATTGTTGGTAGTGATGCTAATGCTCACCATATAATCTGGGGCAGCTCAGACATCAATTTGAGAGGCTCCAGTTTGATGGAATACTTGAGTAGTACAGATCTTGGATTACTTAACATAGGCAACCGCCCAACCTTCATGGTATCTGGTAGAGAGGAAGTGTTAGACATAACACTTTGCTCTAGCAGAATTAGTCTTGAGCTGACCAATTGGCATGTGTCAGATGAAGAATCTTTATCTGACCATCGTTACATCTTGTTTGAACATGTGAATTTTACTTCGCAAACATTGCGTTTCAGGAATCCCCGGTCAACCAACTGGGATCTCTTTACCGATTTGGTTGCAGCCAAATTTCATGGATACTCACCATCAATTGACACTCCAAGTGATTTAGATGATGCCGTTGATACTACAACGGCCTTCATCATGGAAGCTTTTGAAGAAGCCTGCCCTCTGCGGTCTGTGAAGACCACAAGAGGAACCCCTTGGTGGAACTCCGATCTGGCGAAGCTCAGGAAACAATGTAGAAAGAGTTGGAACAGACGATGTTCGGCTGGATCGGAGGCTTTCAGGTCGGCTCGCAAGGCCTACCAGAAAGCTCTTCGGTCTGCTGAACGATCCGGCTGGAAAAACCTTTGTACAAATGTTTCCAGTCTGAGTGAAGCCAGTCGATTGAACAAAATCCTTGCAAAATCTAAGGATTTTCAAGTGAACGAACTTCGTTTGCCAAATGGTGATTTCACTTCCTCTGATGAGGAAGTTTTAGAATGTTTATTCAGTACACACTTCCCCGGATGTGTGGATATTACATCTTCGGATGAACCTGATGTCTTTTCTTGTAGTTATGATTCTTTAGCTTCGGCTCGGAGTATCATAACTTTAGAATCGATTGAATGGGCACTTAATAGCTTTGCTCCTTTCAAATCTCCTGGGGCAGATGGGATTTATCCTATTTTGCTTCAGAAGGGATTTGATCATTTCAAACATGTTTTGAAACAACTACTTGTTTGCAGTTTTGCTACAGGGTATATTCCCAAATCCTGGCGGGATATTACTGTGAAGTTTATTCCGAAAGTGGGTCGCGCGTCGTATGAAGAAGCAAAGAGCTTCAGACCTATCAGTTTGACCTCTTTTCTTCTGAAATGCTTAGAACGCATTGTGGATCATCACATCCGTGATGTTTATCTGGCCAATGTGCCTCTTCATGTGAACCAACATGCTTACCAATCTGGAAAGTCCACTGTGACTCTTTTACACAAAGTTGTTTACGATATTGAGAAGGCATTCGCTCAAAAGCAATCCTGCTTGGGTGTTTTCTTAGATATCGAGGGTGCCTTTGACAACGTGCCTTTCGATGCCATATTGGAAGCCGCACGGGGTCATGGTATATCTCCAATGATTTCCAATTGGATTCACCAAATGCTCAAAAACCGACATCTCTTCTCGACATTGCGTCAAGCGGCGATTAGGAAATTGAGTGTTTGTGGATGCCCCCAAGGGGGAGTCTTATCACCACTTTTATGCAATCTCGTAGCAGATACGCTATTGAGGCAACTCAATAATAGCGGTTTTCCTACTTATGGTTTTGCCGACGACTACCTTACATTGTTAGTCGGTATGTGCATCAGCACCCTTTTCGACCTGATGCAAAACGCTCTTCAGGTAGTTGAGGGTTGGTGTCGCCAATATGGCCTTTCGGTAAATCCGAGTAAAACATCTATTGTTCTTTTCACGGAAAAGCGAAACCGAAATGGTGTTCGAACTTTACGTCTCTTTGATTCTGAAATCAATGTGAGTGAACAGGTAAAGTACGTTGGAGTCATTCTTGATTCCAAGCTTTCCTGGACACCTCATGTTGAGTTCAGAATCAAGAAAGCTTGTATGGCCTTCGGGCAATGCCGGCGAACCTTTGGTACAACTTGGGGTCTAAAACCCAAGTATATCAAATGGATCTACACAACTGTTGTTCGGCCAATATTGGCCTATGGATGTCTTGTGTGGTGGCAAAAGGGCGAAGTGAGAACGGTCCAATCAAAGTTAGGCCATCTCCAAAGGATGTGCTTAATGGCGATGTCTGGAGCGTTCTCTTCAACTCTCATGGCAGCGCTCGAAGTTCTCTTTGACGTTGTCCCACTACACATTCATCTCAAACAAGAAGCACTTTCTTGCACTTACCGTCTATGGGTACTCGGTTTACTAGAGGAAACTCCTGTGAACCGCAGTTCAACACACACCTCGTTGTTTCCACTTTTGGTGAATTGGGACAAAGTTGTCCTTGCTCCAAGTGATCTTACAATTGCTTGTAATTTTCCATATAGGACATTTTCCACGAAATTCCCTTCCCGGGAAGAGTGGACATCTGGTTATCTGGAGAGAAGTATTTCAGACGGCATCGTATGTTACACTGATGGCTCCCTTCTAGAAGGTCGAGCAGGTGCTGGTGTTTATTCTCGTGAGCTAAGGCTGTATCAGTCTTATTCACTTGGCAGACACTGCACCGTTTTTCAGGCCGAAATCTTTGCTCTTATGTGCGGAGTGCAATCAGCACTTCAGCAGCACGTAATGGGCAAAGTAATATACTTCTGTTCAGATAGCCAGGCTGCTATTAAAGCACTTGCTTCGGCCAACTCCAGGTCGAAGATAGTTATCGCTTGTCGAACTCAAATTGAGGAGCTGAATTCAGCAAACGCTGTTCACCTTGTATGGGTACCTGGCCATTCTTCCATCGCTGGAAATGAATTGGCTGATGAGTTAGCTCGCACTGGAGCATCACATGACTTCATTGGCCCTGAGCCAGCTATTCCGGTATCCAAGTGTTGGGTGAAGCTTCAGATTGACACCTGGGCTGCCACTCAACACAAACAATACTGGAATAGTTTGGAGTCATGTCGTCAAACAAAATTGTATTGTACTGAGCCATCTCTAGGGGTGGCAAAGTATCTAACAAATCTGTCAAAGCAGAATTGCAGCATGCTGGTCAAAGCATTGACTGGCCACTGCCGACTCAGTTATCACATGGCGAATATTCAGCAAGCTGATTCATTTGCATGTGATAGCTGTGAATCCGATTATGGAACTTCGTATCATTTAATATGTAACTGTCCAGCTTTTGCGCAATTGCGTTTCCGAGTACTCGGGAAACACTTATTAAGTGAAACTGACTTCAGAAACCTGAATCTTCAGGATGTTCTGTTGTTCTTGACCAGCTGTGGTAAAGAGCTATAGGCTCTCTTTACGCTTTATGCATTATCACAGTGCCCTTCTCAGGGCGCTGTTTGAACCCATTGTGGCACGCTTATGCGTTATTACAGTGTCCTTTTCAGGACGCTATGTGAACCCATTGTGGTACGCTTTTGCGAGTATGACGACCCTATTCCCTTACCTGTCCTTTCCCATGTCCTATCCTTTTTCCTTCCCTTCTCCGTCAGGTAAATGATGAATAGGCTCGTGTTCATGGCGATGGCACAAATTTCCCGAATGGAGGAGAACGTGCCTCTAGAGCCGACCTACTGATACCTGATACCTGATACCTGCCAATTAAGCCCATTCCAGGACTAGCTAGATATTTACTTTACTTGTTGACAAGAAATCGTGTCAATACGATGATGGAACTGCTTCTGGATGCAAAATTTATCATACAACTGTAGCGATTACTTGCATCTATCTAGCCACAAGCAACACACCTACACGATAAAGGGAAACTTCATTCTTACTATGCACTCTACGGTTTCGAAACAAGGCTTTGATGCCAAATTGCAATGAGATGCAGAGCGTAGTCTCATTAACTTATAGCTGGATCGAGACGCAAAAAATCCTATTCCAGGGCTCGAACCTTGAATCTTCGAATCGGCAGTCTCATGCTCAACCATCTACACCAAAGTGAAACTGATGCAGACGCGACAAAGAAATGTATGTAATAACGTTTTAATCATGGGTAATTTTGTTTAATTTTGTGCTGGCAACTCTATGCGATTTTTAGTATCAACGTGACATACTTTTGATAATTAGTCAATGAAAATGAATTCCTACACTAAAATGATGTAAGGACGAAATGTTCGTAACACATAGGAGCAATAGCTAAATCAATTAGTCACGTAAAACAATGTAAATTTACATGACTTTTACATGAAAAACCGTAAAAATATTGTATTTTTTCGCGATTTTTTAACGAAAATTGTTGAATAATCTTGAAATAAGCAATTTAAACACCATAGTGTCTTCGGCAAAGTTGTAGAGTATTGTTCCAGCTATATTTTAACGGTGTTTTCGGTACCTTTTCGGTGAAATTTTCTGGATATTGGAGTACATTTTCATGAAAATGCTCGAAAAAACACAAATTCGATTTGATACACCTCTAAACCTTTATCAATTCGGCTCATTTTTGGACTGAAGACTTGTTTTTGCATGTGGATTGATAATTTGATGTGACACGGGTAGGTAAAAAAAAAGTGAACAGGTCTATTAAACATACCTTTCAGATCATACGCTTCATCCATTTTACAATTTTTGTTACTGAGCTAAAAATGTTTGTTTTTTTGAGAAACTCTGTGAATGTTGATAACACTAGTTTACAGCATTTTTGAACTCGGTAAGCTGATGATCATTTTTGGTGTAGAATCATGCCCTGAGTTCGAAAACGCGAAGGAAAGAAAATACAGTAGAGCGGAAATTGTTTCGACCTTCCATACAAAGTTGATGATTTGAAATCGATTTTTGTTCTATTTTTAAGCAAAGTCGCTCACTACACATATCTCATTCTTCGTACTCGGGAAACACTTATTAAGTGAAACTGACTTCAGAAACCTGAATCTTCAGGATGTTCTGTTGTTCTTGACCAGCTGTGGTAAAGAGCTATAGGCTCTCTTTACGCTTTATGCATTATCACAGTGCCCTTCTCAGGGCGCTGTTTGAACCCATTGTGGCACGCTTATGCGTTATTACAGTGTCCTTTTCAGGACGCTATGTGAACCCATTGTGGTACGCTTTTGCGAGTATGACGATCCTATTCCCTTACCTGTCCTTTCCCATCTCCTATCCTTTTTCCTTCCCTTCTCCGTCAGGTAAATGATGAATAGGCTCGTGTTCATGGCGATGGCACAAATTTCCCAAATGGAGGAGAACGTGCCTCTAGAGCCGACCTACTGATACCTGATACCTGATACCTCAACTTTCGCTTTCAAATTTCTGTCCCAATCGACCAGATACCAAAGGTATCTATTTGTGCAGACCTGAAGCCCTTCAGTGCTCTCGACTACACCAGTACAGAATTCATGTTCGAGTTGATAATTCGGATTTTAGTGCGTCGGATCTGGTTTTTTCAAACTCTCAAAGGCAGCCCTCGCCTCCTTGATCCGTGCATCTATGCTGGTGTTGGTACCACTACCAGCCGCCATTTGGTTATCTGCCAAAATATTGGAAGCTTCCAACATTCTGCACTGCTCGCCCTGCTATTGTAAAACTGGAAGGGTCGACCGTGTTTATACCAACGACTTGGTCTTGTTGACGTTGATGGTAAGAACTGTCGCCGAGGAGCGTTCGGTATGATCATAGAGCTTACTCTGCATATCAGAGCGCCGTTAAGCTAAGAGAGCAACGTCATCAGCCAGTTCGAGGTTATTTAGGTGCTCCATGGTAATGGGCTGTCACAGCAACCCACGATTTGGCTCACGATCAATTGCACCTACCAGGATTCTTTCGATTACGATGAGGAACAGTAGCAGTGATAATACATCCTTGCCGCACTCCAGCGACCCGAAAAAGATCAGACAAGATACCATTGTGCAGTATTCTACACGAAAGTGCCCTGTACTGTGCTTCAATAAGACCGATTATTTTCTAAGAGAGACACCCTTGCGCCTAAGCTTTTTCGTAATCAATGAACACCAAGTGGAGAGATTTCCAGAAGACGGAAAATGTCGTGGTTTCCCATATGTTGCAGAATAATTGATGCAGCAGTTGTGCAGTTGTATGGGACAAACATCAAATCCTCGCTCCAGTCAACTTTTTTGATTCCATTTAGGTCCCATATGAACGGTGCAAAATTTCAGCGCAGTCGGTTAAACTATAATTTAGCGCAAGCGCACATTGGAGTAAATCACATCAAAACCTGATCATAAGTGGAAAAACTCAAAATGAAGTAATTGGGTTTTCCGTTGTGTTTTTGCTAAGTGTAGTTATCGTGTAATCGTTTGACGGCTAAGCAGTGTCCAAATATTTTGTTTACGCTTATCAGAAGAGGTTAAGTGAAGCTGAAGTTTAGCCGTTTTCTATGATATGACTCACAGCGCGTGCTAGTTTTGACCGTAAAAAGTGAATGAAATTGATAGTCAATCAATTCAACGATGCAGTTTGTTAAAGAAGGTTTTGTTGTTATTCTGTTAATTTGAAACCCAAACAAATTGGCGTTGAATTTACATATATAATATGAAAATATTGAAAAAAATATTTGATGGAATCCTTTACCGTACATTCAAAATGAAATAAGTTGATTTTCCGGCTGTTTCCGGAAAATCTGCTTTCAGTGTATGATAAAACTATTGTTCCTCTTTCAAATGCAGAAATAAAACCTTCCGGATGTTTCCGATTTCAAAAGCTGCAACACTTTGAAAAAATCGTGATAATTATATTATTATATGATATTATTTGCCTTAAAACACTATTTGGCCCTCTGAACGTATTTTTGCTGAAAACTAGAATTCAACAGCTTTCAAGCAAAAAAAAGAAGTTTAAAATCGGTCAACTGGTTCAAAAGTTGTGATTTTTTGAAAAATTTTAGTTTTGAAAAATCTTGACTTTTACAATCATAAAATTGGTCACCCTAATGACGAAATAAAAAATATACGAAAACTATGAAATACGTTTCATTACTAATTTGGGTTGCATTTGGGTTGCGAAAATGCGTCAAAATAATTTTGATCAGTTTTGATGTACTAGGTGCTCCACTGTGAAGCGGTTCAAAGTTTTCATAGGATTTACTATGGGGAAAGTTACATTTTCAGATAAAAAATCCCAGAGGTCGCCCATTATCTCCTTAATTCAAATCGATCAACGTTTCCTGTAGAAAAATCATTCATGAAACTTTCCTTCGAAGACCGCAAATCGATTGGAAACTTGTGGAAAAAGTTATTGATTTATTACCGATTAGTGATCCAACGAACGGCTTTTTGTTTTGTTTTATTAGCAGCACTGTAGCTGCTGCTGTTTCTGGGGGTGTTGATGCCTCCCGCCACCCCATCATGCAACAACGGCAGCAGCAGTGCTGCTGATGAAACAAAAAGCCGTTCGTTGGATCACTAATCGGTAATAAACAATAACCACAAGCATCCAATCGTTTTGCGGTCTTCGAAGGAAAGTTTCATAAATGATTTTTCTACAAGAATCGTTGATCGATATGAATTAAGGAGACAAGGGGCGATCTGTGGGATTTTTTATCTGAAAGTGTAACTTTTCCCATAGCAAAACCTATGAAAGCTTTGAACCGCTTGCGCTAAATTATAGTTTCACCGATTGCACTGAAATTTTGTACAGTTCATATGGGACCTAAATGGCATCTAAAAAGTCGACTGGAGTGAGGATTTATTTTTTCCATACAAGTGTGTCCCATACTATTGTGTAGGTGCCATGGGGTCAGCTTTGAGGTTGATATGCGATCGACCACCGGGGCCCTGTTCGATTTCATACTACGGATGCCTGTTTCTATCTCCTGTAATAATTGTTCTTCGGTGTTGACACGGGTAATGCGTCGAATTCTTGGCGGATCATGCTGAGGTGTTGGTGGCGTAACCGACACTTGCAAGAGGTTTCCAAAATGCTTTAACTACGTTTCAGTTGGTCAGCCGGTCCAATATTTTCAAAAATTATTTCACTATAACACTTCTAAGGTCGCGAACCCCTGTTCTTTTTTTATCTCATCCCACAACACCAAATTTTGTAAAATTTTATCGAGCAGTGTTATTCGACTGATGCAGATGTGGTCGATTTGATTTACCGTGGCGGCATCACGGACGGGAAACC
Source organism: Aedes albopictus (assembly GCF_035046485.1). Lineage (NCBI taxonomy): Eukaryota > Metazoa > Arthropoda > Insecta > Diptera > Culicidae > Aedes > Aedes albopictus. Next base: position 188,781,667 of record NC_085136.1, on the reverse strand, counting down.
CATGTCCTTTGTGCTCTGGTCGATGAGGAAAGAACGATCCCCTATCTTCATATCATTGTTGCCACAAAACAAACAGCTATTCTTTCTCGCTTATTTTTTTCAAAACCGTCACGTCCAATGACGTGCTTACAGTCCGAGTTGTCAGAACCAACCTCCGCGTTGATGTCGTCCATGAGGACCTTGATATTACCTTTCGGAATCTTATCCACGGCAGCATTCAGTTGGCTTCAAAAGTCCCCTTCGTCTTGCACTTCGGCAGCATCGGTTTGCGCGTAATATTCGATCATGACAAGGTTTCGAACCCGTGTTCTGAACCTGGCCAGAATTATCCTCCAAATAATAGATTCCCAGTTCATGAGCGTGTCGTGGGCGTGAGTGCTAAGCAGGAAACCAACTTCACGATGACGAGGAGCATGTTCACCTTGTAGGTCAGAGTATAGCAGAATTTGACCTGATGTATTCTCCTAAATTCGAACAATGGACTTCGCTCAGTCCTAGAATTTCAAGCTTTATACTGCATGCTTCATTGGCTAGTTGTGCCAGATAACCCAGCTGGAATAGTGTTCCAAATTCCAATTCTTGACCGTTGCTAAAAGTCGTTGCCATCGAATAGTTCGTAATCTTTTATTTTCGGTAACGGGTTGTTTAAAAAAAAAAAAAAAGACGCGGACACCGTTTTTAGTCAGAGGCTGTACAGACTGAATGAAATTCAAAACTAGATAAGGGACACACGGAGCATGCACTTAGTGGACACGAAGAAGAAACTAAGCTCACGAAAAATTTCATCGCCTGGAGCGGGGATCGAACCTTCACTCCATACTTAATATGGTGCGATTTGAAACTTGGTAACCCAAACCGCACGACTATGAGGCCTAAATTTAGTTTTTATGTTACTCTAGACTCTCTTACGAGCCGGTAGGTGCCTCGGGAAGGTAGGGAACGGAGCCTTCCCCGTGCCAATGTCTGTCTACTTCTTGGGTACCATTTTAGACCCGTATCAATTATGAAAAATTTCATCACGATCGAAAAAGTTGACTATATATTCCGGCCCCTCTAAGTTTACATAGGGTTTGCTATAAAAAAAAGTCACCTTTATTTAAATAAATATACCTACTATACTAATCCCCAAAGCAAAAGTTATTTAACCCTTTGAAGCCGGAATATTTCCAAGCGTTCTTCTGGAGTTTTTTCTACGTTTTTCTGTAGTTTTGGTATTCAATAGTGTAAAAACGGTAGAATATTATGCGGAATATTTTTTCTGGACATCCTAGGTCATCCAAACTATTCTTGAGTTTAGGTCCTTAAATCTATGGCTGTAACGGTAACTTCTTTCATCGTACAAAGCTGCGATTTATAATCTATTATGTACAGCAAGTCTTCTGAAAGGTAAATAGACAATATCAGATCAGTCGGGATATATTAGGTCATCCAAACTGTTCTTGAGTTTAGATCCTAAAGTCTGCGGGTGTAACGGTACCTGATTTCTTTATACAAAGCTGCAATTTGTAATTCATCATGTCCAGTGAGTCTTCTGAAAATTCAATAGACAGTATCAGATCATTCGGGATATCCTAGGTCATTCAGCTGTTCTTGAGTTTAGACCCATAAGTCTACGGGTGTAACAGTAACTTCTTTCATTATGCAAAGCTACAATTTGTAATCCATTATGTCCAGTAAGTCTTCTGAAAATTCAATAGACAGTATCAGATCATTCGGGATATCCTAGATCATGCAAACTGTACTTGAGTTTAGATCTTAAAGTCTATGGGTGTAACGGTAACTGATTTCATTATACAAAGCTGCAATTTGTAATCTATCATGTCCAGCAAGTCTTCTGAAAGGTAAATAGACAATATCAGATCAGTCGGGATATATTAGGTCATCCAAATTGTTCTTGAGTTTAGATCCTAAAGTCTACGGGTGTAACGATAACTGATTTCATTATACAAAGCTGCGATTTGTAATCTATCATGTCCAGTGAGTCTTCTGAAAATTCAATAGACAGTATCAGATCATTCGGGATATCCTAGGTCATCCAAACTGTTCTTGAGTTTAGATCTTAAAGTCTACGGGTGTAACAGTAACTTCTTTCATTATGCAAAGCTACGGTTTGTAATCTATCATGTCCAGTAAGTCTTCTGAAAATTCAATAGACAGTATCAGATCATTCGGGATATCCTAGGTCATCTAAACTGTTCTTGAGTTTAGATCCTAAAGTCTGCGGGTGTAACGGTAACTGCTTTCATTATACCAAGCTGCGATTTGTTATCTATCATGTCCAGTAACTCTTCTGAAAGGTAAATAGACAGTCCAGTCACCGCTATTGATTATGAAACGTTACTCAGTATGTCAGATATAGCTGAAGTTACGAGTGTAGACCTGAAGTTCTGAACTCATGGATAATTTGGCTGACCTGGAACATTCCCATAGTGTCTTCGAATGACATTTGAGATTTCAAGAGCTTCACGGATTTCAGCAGATTCTATGCTATTATTTATGGTGAAAACACAAAGTTTTTCTTGTAGATTTGAAGGGCATCATTATAGAACAGTTTGGACGACCGTGGTTTATAATAAAAAAAAAGTAGACTTCAGATTGTTCCACTAACTGCTGCTATTATGCAACGTTACTCAGTATAACAGATATGGGTACAGTTACGAATATAGACCTAAAGTCCTGAACTCCAAAGAAGTTTGGCTGACCTGGAATATCCCTGTAGTGTCTCTAAATGATATTTGAGATTTCAATAGCTTCACGGATCTCAGCAGATTATGCTATGCTATTATTTATGGTGAAAACACATAAAATGTTTCTTGTAGATTTGAAGGACTTCATCATAGAACAGTTTGGGCGACCGTGAATGTCCCAAAGGGTTATAAAAAAAAAAAGTAGACTTCAGATTGCTCCAGTAAATGCAGTTGATTATGCAGCGTTATTCAGTATAACAGATATGGATACTGTTAAGAGTGTAGACCTGGAGTCCTGAACTCCAAGGAAGTTTGGCTGACCTGGAATATTCCTGTAGTGTCTCTAAATGTCATTTCAGATTTCAAGAGCTTCGCGGACCCCAGTAGATTATACAATACTATTATATATGGTGAAAACACACACAATTATTCTTGTAGATTTGAAGGACTTTATTAGAGAACAGTTTGGACGACCCTAGATGTCTCAAAGGTTTATAATAAGCTCTAAGACTTCAGATTGCTCCAGTAACTGCGATTATAATGATTAACCTGGGCTTGCGATTGATTATGTAGCATTTCTCAGTTTAACAGATGGATACTTTGACAAGTGTAGGCCTGGAGTCCTGAACTCCAAGGTAGTTTGGTTGACCTGGAATATCCCTATAGTGTCTTTAAATGACATTGTAAATGTCAAGAGCTTCACAGATCCCAGTATCTTATGCAATGCTATTAGTTGTGACGGAAATACATAAAATTATTCTTGTAGATTTGAAAGATTTCACTACAGGACAGTTTGGAACACCTACAACATCCTAGAATATAAAACACCTTTTGATATTCTTGATGAAGGCTAAATGGATAATTTTCAACAACTTTGCCGAAGACAGTATTCTGTTTTATCGAATGGGTGAATTTATACAGCCGTTTCTATATTGGGGTCATCACCCCTCCGGCTCCAAAGGGTTTTAAATTGAAAAATGCATCTTTTTTTAAGTCTTACAAACGTATCCGTTTTAGAACATAAAAATTCCCTCCTAATCATTTCAATTTAGCTTACAAATTGGTCTTTAGCAGCTAATCTTTCACTTCTCCGTTACCAAGACGTACTAATTTAATGCGGTTCTTATCTCAATACATACTCGAATGAAGAGATGAGGACAATTATTTTTTGATTAGGTATCTTCATCTACTTCTCTCTCATTAACGCCATCGGCATTATCAATGAAGCGAAGGATGCCCGAAGTAGCTGTGCTCCCTCTGCAAGATAGGTAGCTTCTCGGATACCAACTGAAGTGGTCCCCAATGATAGGTGGCATAAGAAGTGTGTATGTACTTTCTCATGACAGCCTTCATCCATCTTCTCTCTACCTTCGCCCTACTTAAATCATAGAGGGGAGCTTAACAAAAGAAGTGCCATTAAACGTGTGTCCCCAGAACACATAAACCAAGCCCCTCATGAGAGAAAGTCAAAGACCATCCTGCTGTTAGAGGACAAAGACAGCTCCTAAAGGTAAATTTACGGTCACAGAACTGCTGGCCTGGTCTTATACTGAATGGCATGTGTGTGTCTTAACCACTCGACGCGTTGACGAGGAGCGATTTTCCATGATAATAGCTTTATCATTCCCTACGGATTTGCCACATGGCCGATGCGATGCTTGGAAGGGGTCTGCCAGCTACTTGGCTATAATGTTTGTTTACACTTCGTTACTAGCACAGTCATCATCTTTATAAGTCTCGTGTGCCAATGCACTGCTGATTTTTCTGGGATAAATAAAAAGAAGAAAAGATAAGCTGCATAATTTCAATAGCGAATCATTAAGCGTTTATTTACTAACTTCTAGGTTAAAAATTTCTTACTGAAACACTAATTTGACTTAAAGTAACATTTAAATAGATTCATTCGGTATAAGCAGGTTCTGGCTCCATTAGAGCACTACCGTAATCCGGGGTCAAATAGATCTCTTTAAAACAACGTTTTCAGATAGAATTTGTAGCATATCAAATTATGTGCTGAAGAATTTCTACAAAACCAGTAGCGACTGGATCTGTGTGAAACCACGTAACAGAATTTCATTAAACAAATTTAAACTTTAAGTTGAAAACTTCAAAAATAAAAAAAAAGAAAATCCCACTATAGGACGAAAGAGATTAGCATACAATTGAACATCGGTTAGAATAGAAAATTGCCTTCTTCACAAAATATAGATATTCTAAACAAGAATAATGCGTCAAAACTCTTACTACTGAGCGATTCCAAGCAACAGCATCAAAATTAAGGAAATTTTTTAATTCATGATTTTCTATTGAACTGAAACTTTGCACAGTTTTTCAGTTCCATCTAAATCGCCATTTTTCGATATCAAATTTTTATTTAGAGCCACGACTAACTTTTCAAAAGGGTGTATGTGAAAATGGTTCAAAAATATTCAAAAATCTGCACAGCAAAAACGGATTGTTCGATTGTTATGAATTTTTCAGTAAAGTTAGATAACTAAATGGTGATTTCTAAGAAAATATACACTGTGAAAAAAAATCTTTTTTATCATTGAAAAATATCATTTTTGTCACAAAAACTCAAATATCTCAAAACCCTATCTTTTTACCAACTTGAATTTTTTAGGGAAAACGGTCCATTGTATTAGCAATCTACCATAAAAATTTGGTGATGGTAAACTAAAAAACAAAAAAGTTATAACATTTCAAAAATTTCACAATTTTTACATTTAGTAAAAAAATAAATTTTCTGTGTAAATTATTTCGGCCGGAAATCGCGATTTGATGCTGATTTTATTGTTCAACAAAGTTAGACAATTATATGGTGATTCCTAAGAAAATATACACTGTGGAAAAAAATCTTTTTTAACATTAAAAATATCATTTTTGTCACAAAAACTCAAATATCTCAAAACCCTACTTTTTTACCAACGTAATTTTTTAGAGAAAACGGTCCATTGTATTAGCAATCTACCATAAAAATTTGGTGATGATAAACTTATTAACAAAAAAGTTATGACAATTCAAACATTTCACAATTTTCACATTTAGTAATAATTTTTTTTAGTGTAAATTATTTCGACCGGAAATCGCAGTTTGATGCTGATTTTATTGTTAATGGCCTTGCGTGAGTAAAACAAGTTGTTTTTATTATATATTATATCTATCTATATCTATATCTATCTATATATATATATATATATAAATGCAGTGGCATACGTGGGACCGCGCATAGCTTGCAAACGGAAGGTCCGATTTTGATCGTCTTAGTTTTGTTCTGTTAGTTTTCACCCAAGGAAGGTTTATGAGGTGAAAAGCATGGAAAAAATGAGAGTTTTTGAAAATTGAACATCCATACTTTGTGACCGGGGGGACTTGGTCTTGGATAGAAACTTGAAACGTCAAAAAAACGCAGTAGGCAAGACAAAGTTTGCCGGGTACAGCTAGTATACATATAATATACTATGCACAGTAATGTTCCGATTTTATCACGCTCTCCGCGCATTGGTCGTTTATTCATTAATTTGCTGTTACATTTGAGGACAAGTGTTTTCCCTCTTCTTCAAGATGAATGTTGAAATCATGTTTTGCAACGTTAAAAATATTGAAATGGGTATAGATGTTGAAGAATATTTCAAAGCATTTTTGAAAAGGGGCGTAATTAAATTGTTTAAACAGATGTCGCTGATGGTACGGTGGCATGACTCTCTGCACGTAGCACTTCTGGCAATTTCTCAGTTGTTGTCGTTTTTGAACTTCCTGCGCCCTGCTTTACCGATGATATACAGATGGCTCGTTTGTCAAATTCTAGACGGCTGGACGTGCAAATGCGTGGACATTTGGGTTTATCTATGGTGCTTTCGGTGAGATTTCGTAACTCTTTTGAACATTTTTTTTTCATCAAACGGTCTACAAGAGAGCGTTGAGTTGAAGACCTTTGAGAAAGCGATTGTTCATGTTGTTCGTTAGATTATAATAAACAAAATCACTTATTAGTTTTAACTGACTAGTTTGGTGTTGGTGGGTGGCTGAAGAAAAAATTCACTATACAATTTTTAATATCCATAGCGGTAGTATTTTTTTGCTTTTTCGTGAGCATTGTCATGGTATGTATACAGACAAACATACGTAACACTGACGAAATTTTCATTGACCACGCCTTTAACGATCATTTTGAATCTTGGTTGTAGCTTTCATAACCAGAAGAGCGCCCATCGTTTTTCTTTGCGTTTGACGTTTCACACTAGCGCCTTCTGATGACGATATTGCACAACGCAGTGTTTCGTGAAACATTTCCACCAGGTGGTGGTAGTGTGAACTGGGCGATGGATTTTCACTAAAATTGTTCTAGGCGTTTCGTCTGTTTGTCTGTGGTATGTACCTCTCATGCATTTGTTGTTGATGTTACTCGCATTCTTCCGATCATAAAGTCTGTTCTCTAAGAGGTATTTTTTTTTGCAGATAAACTAGACGTTTACGCGTATATAAAACTTTTTTTATACAGCTTTTGTCTTAAAAAAAGTTTAATTCCATTTTTCTTATAATCAACAGTTTTTCAACACTATCAAGGGATTTTTTCACCAGTCACGTACAATAAAAAGTATGACACTCTCAATATTTTTGATCACAACACTGGATCGCGTCTAAGTTTCAAATAGATACTAAAGTAATTATGAATAATCAACTCAAATATCATGAAAACAACTTGTTTAATTCAGGCGGTAGCCTTTACAATAAAATCAGCATCAAAATATAATTCTCGAAATAATTTACACAGAAAAAATTTTTTTTTTGTTACTAAATGTAAAAATTGTGAAATGTTTGAAATGTCATAACTTTTTTATTTATCAGTTTACCATCACCAAAATTTTATGGTAGATAGCTGATATAATGGGCCATTTCCCCTAAAAAAATGACGTTGGTAAAAAGATAGGGTTTTGAGATATATGAGTTTTTGTGACAAAGATCATATTTTTTTAAAGTAAAAAAAGAATTTTTTTACAGTGTATAATTTCTGAGGAATCATAATTTAGTTATCTAACTTTGCTGAAAAATTCATAACAATCGAACAATCCGTTTTTGCTGTACAGCTTTTAGAATATTTTTGAACCATTTTCGCATACACCCTTTTGAAAAGTTAGTCGTGAGTGAATATGAAGGTTTAATATCGAAAAATGGCGATTTATATGAAATTGAAAAACTGTGCAAAGTTTCAGATATTTTTGAAATGGTCGCTCAGGATCGACTGACATGACTCCGTGGAATTCCTCAATGAATTTGGTTGTTAAATTGGAATTTTGAAATTGACCATTTAAAGCCTCAAGGTATGTAATTTTCTTTGAAATAAACTACTACAACTACATTAAATCACCTTTTAAACGAAAACTGAAACTTTTAAAAATGATTCGTGTCCAGAATAGCTACACAACATCACAATCAAGCATTCACAAAATTGTGGACACAGAAGTTCACTGGTACTCCTAGTGGCAATCTATGGAAATCGATTGTTTAGTGCCAACAATTTCGGCTATGAAAGCATCACATTGAAAAAATCTCAAAAATGTAATACAAGACTAGAATTATACAAATTGTTAAGTCCCCTCTCATCTGTAGGCATCTATTAAGCAGTTGAGTTGAGGTAAGAATTTTATGATCATAATGACGTGCAGACATTGTTAATATGCAAGTACAATTTAGTCCGCGAATGATCAACATCACCCCGCTGATCAATTAGACCCCGGTTTACGGTACCCTTAATAAATCAGTAAATGTTGCATTGTAATTGACAACATTTTAATAATGCTTATGAAATAATCATATTACCCTTTATAACATCCCGCTGTCCGAATGATCTCAGACCGTACGTGATTATTATTAACATTTCAATCAAAAATATAGTTATTTTTAGTGAAACATTTTAATTTCCTATATACTCCACCAGTAACGCTTCACGCACTCGGTCAACTTTTCCTAGATAGCTGTTCGAAGCTCTTTCAAAGCGAATTGCTAAGCCATATTAGAATCATCGTTCACACTGTATCAAGCTCATAAGGGGCAAACCGTTTACATGCACAAAAAGCTGGGACCAATTTCGCACAAAGGTGTCATCATTTCATGCTGCTGAAACCTTTCTCTAAAAGGACTTCTAGATAGCAATATTAAATGGTTATCGCCACTTGATTGAATATAATATCGATATCGTTTTCATCTGACCCTTTTTCAGCTTCACCAAGCTTTGGCACCTTATTCAAAAATCAATCTCTCTTGGCCAGATGCGATGAAAGGTGGTAATCCTTCCCAGATATTAGGTTCAGTCGCATTTTGACTCTGAATGGCTTTGGATGTTCACAATCACCCGACTTTTGTGATATACTGCTAATGCATTTCAAAATGTGAGCATTATGTTTTATTACACATATTTCATTCTACACTCTTGCATCTTTGATTTTAGCTTCAAATCAGTTTATTGCTATATCCGATATTTTTTACATAAATGTGTTTCATTATTCACTGCTCCTGGGTATATTGAATGCCTTTTCTTGTTCATTTCTTACAAGTTGTGAGAAAAATTTACTGGTATCGCTTTCCTTTCATTATTTCCATCAAGACCATCTGTCGAGCTCAAATATTGAGGTTTTAAATTTCAATATGACCAAGTCTCATTTTGGTCCATCAAAATAACATAGGGATAAAATAGAGAGGGTTTGCATAGCCGTTTAAGGTGAAGATATGACGAAGCCACACCTCGATCTTTCAAGAGCACAAATCTGAAGAACCAAATAACAGATTGCACTGAAAAGTTTATCGACCAGCGGCTGATCAATCAATCAACTTTAAAAGGATTCAATCGTTGAGATAATTTATTTAATCGTGAAGCTACATCATACAGTTCACCGTTCTGTAGAATGTTACGGTAATGATTTTTCATTAGGGTCTAACCGACATTGTCGATTTCTATTCATCGATGCTCTTTTTGTTCAATTTATTTATTTAGTTAACATCAAATTCATGATAAAACTGAATCAACAATTTGCCGCCATAATACTCGATTTGCAGCTGCAGCTCTACAACGTCGGTCACGCCCAGCGCTCGCCAGATCACGCTCCACCTGGTCCGCCCATCATGCTCTCTGCGCTCCACGCCTTCTTGTACCAACCGGATGGTTAGCAAACACCAACTTTGTAGGGTTGTTGTCCGGCATTCTTGCAACATGCCCTGCCCACCGTATCCTTCCGGCTTTGGCCACTTTCTGGATGCTGGGTTCGCCGTATAGTGCAACGAGCTCGTGGTTCATCCTTCTCCGCCACACACCGTTCTCCTGCACGCCGCCGAAGATCGTCCTTAGCATCCGTCGCTCAAAAACTCCGAGTGCTTGCAGGTCCTCCTCGAGCATCGTCCATGTCTCGTGTCCGTAGAGGAACATCGGTCTTATTAACGTCTTGTACATGGTACATTTAGTACGGGGGTGAATTTTTTTTGACCGCAGTTTCTCCTGGAGCCCATAGTAGGCGCAACTTCCACTGATGATGCGCCTTCGTATTTCACGGCTCACGTTATTGTTAGCAAGGCAACCGAGATAGACGAATTTTTCTACCACCTCGAAAGTATCCCCGTCTATCGTAACATTGCTGCCAAGGCTTGTCCTGTCTCGCTCAGTCCCATCTACCAGCATGTACTTTGTCTTAGCCGCATTCACCACCAGTTCGACCTTTGCTGCTTCACGTTTCAGGCGGGTGTACTGTTCTGTCACCGTTCCAAATGTTCTTGCAATAATATCTATGTCATCCGCAAAACAGACAAATTGGCCGGATTTCGTGAAGATCGTACCCCGGCTGTTGAACCCGGCTCGTCGCATAACACCTTCCAGGGCGATGTTGAATAGTAGGCCCATCACCTTGTCGTAATCTCCGTCGAGATTCGAATGAACTGGATAGTTCACCCGAAATGCTTACGCTGTTCTGCACACCGTCCATCGTTGCTCTTATCAGTCTGGTAAGCTTCCAGGGAGAGCTGGTCTCGTCCATAATTTTCCATAGCTCTGTGCGGTCGATACTGTCGTATGCCGCTTTGAAGTCGATGAACAGGTGGTGCGTTGGGACCTGATATTCACGGCATTTCTGAGGGATTTGCCGTACGGTGAAGATATGGTCCGTGGTCGACCGGCCGTCGATGAAGCCGGCTTGGTAACTTCCCACGACCTCATTTACTTTAGGTGAAAGACGGCGGAAGATGATCTGGGATAGCACTTTGTAGGCGGCATTCAAAATGGTGATCGCTCGGAAGTTCTCACACATTACCTTGTCGCCTTTCTTGTGGATGGGACAGATTATCCCTTCCTTCCACTTCTCCGGTAGCGGTTCGGTTTCCCAGATCTTGACTACTAACTGGCCGGGGTTCTGCTAAACCGAACTAAGCGCCAAAAAAATTATTCCGAGATAATTTAGCTTAAAGTTCAACCACTCACAAATAAACAACAGCTAAGATTATTTGAAACTTTTCCACACACATGTAACTTACAAGCCTTTAATAATCATCAGAGACGAAGAATACATGTAAATTATTTGAAATCATTGATATAATTACATTTAATTTTTCAGTACTTCGTACTCTGGCTGAACAAAAACATTGGAATATGGTTTATAGTTCAGTGTGGCTGACTGTGTTTCTTTGTTTCATAGAAAACCATTCGGATTGTAAAAAAAAAAACTCGATTTTTCATCGTCCATGAAGTTGAAATCGATATGACTCATAATTCTTTACAAGTATCAGAGAGGACGCGTATATTATGGTAGCATAGACGTCTCAAAATAGTTTGAAATATGAACGGCGGAAGCCCTCCCAGCTCAGCCCTTCCCAACTATTTTTTTTATAGGCAGTGCATGTGCAGGCACAGAGCAAGAGTGATTATGTAAAATGATCTCTTTGCATGCCCTGAGGTCCTGAGATGTGATAATGGAGCAAGTTGTGTACTTCAAATTTATACTGGTCGAAGAAAACCATGAAAATGATCTGCCAAAGTGAACTAAGACAATGAAAAAAATCGAAAATATTAAAGAGATTCGAACTTGGGTCCTTTAAGTGATAACCAAGCACGTTACCTCTAGGTCATTTTACTTAGCTGAAGGTTAGTCGTTAAGTCTGAATCAAGTTCTAAACATTCTTCTCTTGCATGGTTTTCGTGAAAACGCCATTTTTCGATCAGCCAAAGCGAACCAAGTGTTTGATTTTTGTCAAGCTTTATTATTCTTATTAGCCTTGTTGTTCAATGACGGCTTCTGTGTTAAATTATCAGTATGAGGTGTGTCGACATAACGCAAGTATTTAAAACCAGTTGATTTTTGTATGGTTGAGAATAAATAGATTCTAAAATGCAGTGGATTTGGTTCGGTCTGGCTGAGTGTGATTTGAAAAAATGGCGATCAGCACCATCGAAACATAATTGTATCCTCCAACATCCGTATTTCTAATAACGTGTTCAATTCTCCCACAGATTGTTACTATGAGTCGGTTGGAAGTTAGAAATTTGACGGCGATGAGCATAACTTGAAATGTTCTTCATCTGGACCAACATTAAAACATTTCGCTGATTCTATGGAATGGTCTACAGTTCACTCTGGTTGGATGCAATTTTATTTTTGGTATGTTCTGCCAAACAGAAATTTTGAATTTACGAAGATCTGTCAGAATTACTGCATTTTTACATGGAAGGAGGATCATCCATGTCTTCATCCAATGGTAAAGAAAACTCAATTTTTCAAAAAATGGTCTTTGGTTCGGTTTAGCAGAACCTAGAGTGTCCTTCCCGGGACATCCCGGGACAAGAATTCCCGGGATTTGAGTGATTTCGGGATTTCCCGAATCCCGGGATATCATTTCAGAAATCCCGACAATCCCGGGAATCCCGGGATGAAGACAATATATAGATAAAACTGCCAAATATCAAGGCAAAAACTTTATCTGGCCATTTTCACTTTCGAAATATGAGCGGTTTTCTCACACACCACCATCGGGCTTTGGACACTAGGTCATACTTGAAAAAAAAAATCAATCATTCATGATAAACTTGGTATCATGTTATGCTTTTCATTCATCTTTTTCTATTTATTGGTTTATTCAGTAGCAGCAAGAACAAACTGGACATAGCCCACATACCATATTACATTGTAATTTTGGAAATCTGAGACCAAACTTTTACTATATTATGTAAATAATTTGAATTTTTCAGAAGAGAATTAATGAATCTCAATAACAAGTACAAAAGTTTTAAAATTATGGAAAACCGCAATTGCAAAAAGAGTCCAACCTTTTGTATTGAAATATTCGGAAACTAAGAGTTCAAAAGGTACTCTAAAGTTATATTGAAGTGCGATTTTTACGATACATATCAACAATACAAACATCTTCCGTAGCGATATAATACAGATTATGATAATTATTTCTCTTAAACTATCAGATATCGGTAGAAAATTACTTGCAATAAATTAACTACTAAATAGTTGAAAACAGACTGTTCTTGGTGAACATAACGTTGATACTTTTATATGTATTTCGTTATTGATATTTGTACATCAAGTAGTAGTGCAGTACATTGTATAGACATTTTATAATACTTCTTGTGATGGATACAGAAATAACCATAACTTAAAAAATTAATATTTCAACTGCACAAAAGCTAAACAAATCAATTTTCTGGGTTTTATTGAAATTTTAAAAAATCCCGGGATCTCGGGATTTCCCGGGATTAGCTAAGTATTTTGTCCCGAATCCCGGGACACGAAAATTGGCCGGGAAATGGACACTCTAGCAGAACCCCGACCAACTGGTGCAAACAGGTGGCCAACTTTTCCGGGTCCATCTTGATAAGTTCTGCTGCGATACCGTCCTTACCAGCCGCTTTGTTGTTTTTGAGCTGGTGGATGGCATCCTTAACTTCCCTCAGCGTGGGAGTTGGTTCGTTCCCGTCCTCTGCTGCACCAACATAGTCATTTCCTCCGCTGCCTTGGTCCAGGTGTAACGATACTGGAGGCTGTGCTGGAAAAAAGTGCTACGAATGGCCATGTTCTTGGAGTCGGCGAAATCGTTGAAGCGTAGGCCATTTTCGTTCATCAGCTGGTGGGCGCTGAACTTTCCAATCGTCGGTCTGAATTCCTCCTCCTGGCCTACCTGACGTTTAGATCCCCTATGATGATCTTGACGTCGTGGTTTGGGCAGCGGTCGTACTCGCGTTCGAGCTGCGCGTAAAATGCGTCTTTGTCCTCATCAGTGCTTCCGGAGTGAGGGCTGTGCAAGTTTATTATGCTAATGTTGAAGAATCGGCCCTTGATCCTCAACCTGCACATTCTTTCGTCGATCGGCCACCAACCGATCACGCGCCTCTGCATGTCGCCCATCACTATAAAAACTGTTCCCAGCTCATGTGTGTTGCCGCAACTCTGGTAGATGGTATGATTACATCTAAACGTTCGCACAATAGATCCTGTCCAACACACCTCCTGCAGCGCTACGATTCCGAACCCGCGGTCCTTCAGTATATCGGCGAGTATGCGGGTGCTCCCTATGAAGTTGAGAGATATGCAGTTCCACGTACCGAGCTTCCAATCGCAAGTCCCTTTTCGTCGCTGTGGTCGTCGCCATTGGTATCGGTCGCATTCTTCTCTTGCTGATTTTCCGGTGCTAGTCTTTTTTACGGCTGGCTCGCAGGGCCTGACACCAACCCACTAACCCAGGGAGCTGGGCTTACCTTCCCGGAAGCTACGGGTTCTGGATTGGCATTTCCTCCAATTACAGTGCAAAATAGCTAGGCTCAAGCGCTCTTTTTGTATTATTACTAAATAAGAATTGAGTTTTCCTAAGATTTTTTGAATGAAATACGTAGGAGACGACTGAATAAGTATTTAGTTTGTTTTGATGGAATTTTTAGTGAAAGAGAGAATTGATGAACATAAATCGATCATGTCAATTAGGCGCTAATGAAAAATAATTGCTGATTAAACCTCTACGATTGAATTCATTCTGAGTCAAAAACTAAATGATAAGAACCTACTTGACATTGCTTAAAATTAAACACAGCAGCAAATTATTTTGATTAAGGTCAAACCCGGAACATCCTAAGATTTGATAAACGTTATACTCAAGAAATTTTTGTTAAACATCATTAATCAGTCAGGTCGATTCCAAATTATCCGAAACCACAAAATCGATTTTTCAACGAACATCAAACCACTGCGTTGATATTTGTAATCATGATTATTAGATCACTGCTGACTGGCCTTTGCGTCAACCTTTTGGCACGAAGCAAAAGCAATTTCTGTTATTGCTGCTGATGATTGAATTATTCCACCGTCATTTTTCTGGCAGCACAAAAGCGGTGAATCCTTTTCACTTCCCATTTCTGTTTCACGCTTGATAAACCAAGCATTTCTAGGCAAATTTCTAGTATGGCACAAGCTGGTTGCTGCTTGACAAGAAAATTGTGTTCGCGGAAAACCTAATTATAACTTCCACGAATTCACTTACCATAAACATAATTTTAACCTTCTAGTATTAGATTTTATCCTTCACACCATCTAAATATTTAACAACGCGTACGAGGAACATGGGCCGTAAATCTAATGCTTGAGAAGCTATGCAAGCTGTAGACAAAATGTGGCAATTTTGAAGTCATACTAACGCCATTGAAGTTTACGTTTCCTCTTTGAATATTACATGAGGCATATATACTACCACCAATAATATTGAATCGTTGTAATACTCAGTATTGCAGCACACAAAAGTTTCGCCCCAGGAGGAAAAATGGAGTAAAAACCTAGAAGGTTGTGAAGTAACATTGAATCGAAACCAAGCGAATTTATTTTTCGTATTCGTTCAGCAACCAACAATGGGAAAATGTACCAAGGAGTGCCGAAATGATGTTCAATCTGCACGTCCAACTCATCTCTTTATCTAGAGTTCAAATTAGATGGTATAATTTACGCTCTAATTATTGGCGTGAATAATTACTTTCCGGCATATGAGTTATAGCTTCGACGCATCGAAGACGTAATTAATTATTCAGATCGACATTTTTAATTGCGTTCTAAATTTTGAAGGGGCTTTCACGAGTGTTATACGCACTGGCAGGCAATGGAAAAGTTATCTATTTATTAAGTTAGGAAGTTTTGGACAACTGAATCCGAATCTAAGATTTGCTCCAACACTGTGAAGCATAGCTCAAATTATATTAAAAAAAATAGATTTTGATTAATTTTACCACAAGATATTAACAAAACACTTCAAGCACTCAATGGTGAAATTTCTAACATCTAGCATCTAAATTAAAGAATTATGCTAAATTTGCTTCAAACATTTTATCTTGGACACAATATCTGCAACACAAACCACTAATGCTAATGCCGCTAATTGTTGCATGCTAGTTAATGCACCCCACTTAAAATGTTTAATGGTTAAAACTTGTAACGGGAGTAGAATGATGCGTTTAAAAAAATCTCAGATTCTGCATGTAACCTTTCTTTGGTAAAAACTTGTTAGTTTGGATGTATTTTTTTATACAAAATGATAAAATCTGCTAATCAGATACCCAAGAGGAGGTTCCTCGGGTTATGTGGGTTTTGACTTACTAAAAACTCATTCTCTCTCTTCCTTACTATCGCGGTACGCCCGTTAGGGATGACTTCGAGAAGGGCGGGTGTACATGAGTACCCTCCAATACATAGTAAGCATTCCATCAGCTACTGCTTTAAGTTGTTCATGTTTACTCTCCCTTGCCTGGTGGCTCGGGTCTTGGCTAGTACTTGAACTAGTGCTAATGGATGGTTAGGGGGACCAACTCAACCAGCTGTTGTTCAGCTCGCCATTTTCTCTGTAGATCAAGTACGATTCGAGAAAACATGGAAGTAACGGAACTCCACTTGTCCGTCCCCGTACAACAATATTGTTAGGCGCGATATCTCTACCGCATACCAGGATGCATACTCGATGTTTGCTCCACGAAACGTGGGCACTCAAAGAGCACGTGCTCCGCGGTCTCGTCGCAGTATGCACACTCCGGACATGCGGATCAGCCCGCGTGTCCAAATCTGTTCAGATGCCACAATGCCATTATCGCCACGATCGCCCATTTGTAGGCATATTCTACGTGGCTTCCGAATTTCAAATTATCATCGTCGATCATGACTCGCATTTGCTTCAGTTAGCGCTTAAAGTTGATCGTGCATCCGCCTGTTGTTCAAACTTGCGGTTGTTTATAACCACCATCTCCGTTTTGTGGTGCGCACAGGGCCGGATGTAAGAGGGGCGGGTGGGGGTAGCGCCCGGGCCGGAAATTTGCCACTGTCGAGGCTCATCTGCATAGTTATTCTGAGCATGTCAGGACTAGCCTCGGTGACGTCTTGATGACTACTGTCGGGATACCGTCCGGATCCGGAGCCTTCTTCAATTTAAGCGACTATTGCAATGAGCTCGTCGTTCGTCACCGCGGCAACCTCGCTATGGCCGGTTTGGCCATAGGGGACGGGGGGCATGGTCTTGTATCGAGGCGCGGGAACAGCGATTCCATAATCTTCTGCAGCATCTCGGGGGAGCGTTCTGGGGGTGCCAACGCGCCCTTAATTTTGGTCAAGACTACTCTGTAGGCGGTCTCCCATGGGGCCGTGTTGGCTGCCTGGCAGAGTGCGCTTGATAGCGAATCCAGCATAGACGAGAACTGCACGCTAAGACCGATAACAACCTAGAACGTGTAAGCCCTACTCATAAGTGCATAATTTCCAGACTACACCAAAAATGTGTAACAGTAGCACATTCACAAAAACAGCTCGTACACTCTTCTAGATGCGAAATATCGATATTTTTTTTATTTACCAAGGTCACTAGTAAACCTAGCTAGATTGCAAATCATACATTTTGGTGCCGACTTGCACTCCCTGACGATGTGGCCTTCCAATTCGCACTTCCTGCAGGGTATGCTCTTGTTGACGCCAGGCTTGTCCGCACTGAGCGCACGAAAGTTCTGCTCTTTTGGTTTACACCACCAAAACGTTTCTGAAGGGATGTGCGGTTACTAGTGTTCAGTGGAGTGGTCCGCATCTTTCGGCGAGTTTCCTGATTGCTTTCGGTGCTTTTAACCTTACCAACAATGGGAAACCAACATACATACAAGTGTGCTATCTGTGAAATTCGAAGTAACGTCTGAATTCGCTGTATTTATTCGCTAAAACCGGTTCGAAAAAATTCGACAGAACCAAGCTCCGAAGACAAAGCCCCTTCAGAAACCTTCATCAGCTTGTGAAGCAAACGTCAAACCCGTAAATCTGACGTTACCAGTCAAAGCAATAAGCATGTCTGTGCCTCTCTGCGATGGAATGCTGAGGGATGCAAACAAGCTTGGTGATCTCTACGAAGCGATGCACTCGATGATCCAGCAAATTCAAGCCAACATTGCATCTAAAATCGATGCCTATCATCAAGAGCTCAACGAAAGGATCAACATCATCGAGAGCCGGATTTCGTCGATTAGCAACGAATATACAGCCAGCGTCGATCGACTGATTGATGATTTGAGAGAAGTGCGATCTGACTCTGCCATCATTGGAAATCAGCTGCGGCATGTAAACAGGGACCAGGAGTTGATTATTTCTGGGATACCAACCAACATTGACATGGATCTGCACACAGTTTTTCGTCGTATCGCTCATCGTCTGGGTTACAAAAATGAGGATGTACCTACCGTGGAACTGGATCGATTACCTTCGGCATCAGTAAACTCTACAATTGTTTGTCGTTTTGCTCTCCGTACCAGTAGATGCACTTTTTTTTCAAAGGTATTTGGCAAATCTATCTCTTTGCTTGACCGACATCGGCTACTCTACGGGCACCGACAATGGGGGCCTCTCCCGTATATTCATCAATGAAAGTCTTCCGAAGCGGGTACGCGATATTCGATCGTTGGCGATGAGGATGCGAAGAGCTGGATTTATCAAGAAGGTGCTGACCAGGGATGGTGTGATTTTCGTTAAACTTCAAAACACGAAACGAATCATCCCGTGCCATTCGAAAAAGGCTCTTGTGGACAAAATCAACCTTTCCAAATAAGTTTCTCTTTTCCTACCTACTTTTTTCCATGATGCCCTTCCTGGTTCATCCCATGTTTTCTTCCCCTCCTGAAAGTTATTTAATCAATTTTGCACCTTTCCATTATGTTTTCTCATTTCCTCTCCAACGTTCTTCCTTTGTTTCCCATCCCTGATTTTCCCATGATTGATCCTTCCTGAAAGTCAAAAACTTCACCAATGTCGATATTTCGCTGCTGTTGATGGTTTGCTGTGCTGCTGGTCTGCTGTTGCTTTGCTGTGTTGCTGCTGTTGCTGTATTGTCAGACGTTGTATTGCTGTTGGGCTTTTGTTGCCATTGCTCACCAAGCTTTTAATCTTTCGCCGAAAGACGATAAGGACCCTTCATTCACAAACTTGTGACATGAAATCAATCGAATTATGCATAATTAGTAGTTGTAAGTTTTTTCCTGCTGTAATGTTTAGTGCGTGTGCTGTCGGCTCTGGGATGGGTATTCGTTTTTGGCTCGGTATTTGCTCTCCGCAGGGTTATGGCTAGTCTTCCAAACGATGATACCCCTTCAAGCAGCACTATTTCGAAAGCTGTGATGAATGCAGTTTTTAGGACAGACAAGTTAAATGTGTGCCACATAAATGTACAAAGCCTTTGTGCTCGTAGGTTTTCTAAGTTTGAGGAACTGAAATCGATATTTTTCAACAGTAAGGCCGACATTGTCTGTATGTCTGAAACATGGCTCAGTGATACCATAAATGACTCATTGATTCATATCGAGGGTTTCAATTTAATCC
The DNA here is from genome assembly GCF_035046485.1 of Aedes albopictus. Classification (NCBI taxonomy): domain Eukaryota; kingdom Metazoa; phylum Arthropoda; class Insecta; order Diptera; family Culicidae; genus Aedes; species Aedes albopictus. Next base: position 188,762,130 of record NC_085136.1, on the reverse strand, counting down.
GCAACGATAGAAATAGGCATGGAGGTGGACTCTGCGTATATTTTAGGAAAAATCTGTGCTTGAAGCTACTGAAAAAATCTGCATTCGATCATTCTGCAACGGGTCAAACTACCGAGTACTTACTGCTTGAGGTTGTTAACAACACTGATAGAATTTTCCTTGGTGTATACTACAACCCGCCAGATAACGACTGCAGTAACTTGATATTCGAACATCTTGAAGAATTTAAAACGAAATATGATTTGACTCTAATTACAGGGGATTTTAATACTGATTTGAATAAAGTTTCTCCAAGAACCAGCAGGTTTGTAGATACCCTTTCCAATTTATCGTATGTTTGCTTGAACCACGAACCAACTTTCTTTCATACCACAGGCAGTTCCTTACTTGATCTTTTTATCATAGATTCTCCTGATACTGTTATAAGGGTCAATCAGGTATCAATGCCTGGCATATCTAGACATGATATGATTCTTGCAGTACTCGATGTTTCCTCCAATGAGAACGAACAAGGTTATTTTATCCGTGATTATAGACACTTTGACAGCCAAGGATTGTCAGTTGCCTTCAATAACATAAACTGGGATTACTTTCTTTCTTGTAGTGACTCTGATACGTTGATTGATATCTTAAATGAACACTTCCAATTCTTACACGATGCGTTTTTTCCATTAAAGTTCTATAAGTATAGAAAAAATCCATGGTACAATGCTGAAATAGAAAAGGCCATTATTGAAAGAGATTTAGCCTATAGAAATTGGAAAACTAGACGTTTACAAGTCGACAATCTTTTGTTCAAGAATCTTAGGAACAGAGTGACTACGTTAATTAGGAATGCTAAAAAGGACTACGATAACCTTCGGATAAATATCAATGTCCCTAGCAAGAAACTTTGGAAGAACATTAAAAATATAGGAGTAGCTAATAAAAAACAATTTTCTGTAGACTGCGAATCAACCGCTGATGAAATTAACGACTTCTTTTCGGAAAACTACTCTTCAGACGTAAATGCACGTACCAACTCAATATACGGTGATTTTAGCTTTCGCTGTGTAGAAGAATTTGAAATTGTAAATGCACTGTTTTCTGTTAAATCGAATGCTAGTGGCCTTGACAACCTACCCATAGACTTTTTCAAAAACATGCTTCCATTAGCTCTTCCATTATACAAACATTTATTCAATACGATTCTCACAACATCCAAATTCCCACAAGCATGGAAATATGTTAAAGTCATTCCAATAAAAAAGAAATCTCGCTTAAATACTGTATCGAATCTAAGACCTATTAGCCTCTTAAGTTCACTCTCTAAGGCATTTGAAAAAATAGTATCTTCTCAAATATCCGATCATGTTAGCCGAAACAATTGTTTAAGCCCGTGTCAGTCAGGTTTTCGGAAAAACCACAGCACTGAGACAGCACTGATGAAGGTACACGACGACATTGCATCAGCAATTGATAAAAAAGGGGTAGCAGTTCTTCTGCTTATAGATTTTGCCAAAGCGTTTGATCGAGTTTCGCACAGAAAATTATTGAACAAGCTAGGAATTATTTTCGGTTTCTCACGGTCAGCTGTAAATCTGATAGAAACTTATCTCGCAGACCGATACCAAGCAGTTTTTCACAATGGACTTTTCTCTTCCTTCCGGTCAATCGATTCAGGCGTCCCGCAAGGATCTATCATCGGACCTCTACTTTTTTCGCTTTTTATTAACGATCTCCCATCGGCAGTGAAATTCTGTACAGTGCATATGTTTGCTGATGACGTACAAATTTACTTTTGTACCGATTCGAGCATAAGCATGACAGAAATTTCGAGGCTAATCAACTATGATCTACAGCAGATTTTTCAGTGGTCTCAAGTTAATTTACTTCCTATAAATATGGCCAAAACTAAGGCGGTACTAATAAATCGACAACGACAAAATTTTGAAACACCGGAACTCTTTATGAATAACGAACGAATCATTTTTGTGGAACAAGTTAACAATCTAGGTGTCATATTCAATGCCAAATTAGATTGGGAACCTCAAATAAATGCTCAAGTAGGAAAAATATATGGTATCTTAAAACAACTTTCGCTCACGACTAAGCATCTTAACTGCCAAACCAAAATCAAATTGTTCAAATCGCTTATTTATCCACACCTTATTTATTGCGACTTTGTGTTTCTGAACGCCTCTGTCAATAGTGTGGATAAGCTACGAGTTGCCTTAAATTCCTGTATCAGATATATTTTCAACGTCCCAAGATATGGAAGTGTCACACACTTTCAAAGTCAGCTTATTTGTTGTCCTTTCGACCAGTTTTTCAAATTTAGATCCTGCTGTCATATTTTTAAAATACTTTCATCTGGAAACCCTAGCTATCTGTTTTCAAAGCTGAATCTATGCAGAAACACCAGAACAAGAAGCCTTCTTGTTCCTATCAATCAATCTGCTTATTATAACCGGTCGCTGTTTGTTAGGGGTATAGTTAGTTGGAATTCCCTGCCATCAAATCTGAAATCTGCCAATAATTTTTCGAGCTTTAAACGGGATCTACTCTTGGAGTTGAATAACACGCACTAAACTGAAATGAACATAGCAATTAGATAATAGTTAAATGAATGAATTAGTTGACAAGCTCTAACATGCACATCCTGCTGATACCTACAAACTGTAACATTAAAAAAGATTGTAAATCTTACGTTACATGAATAAATCAAAGTAAATAAATAAATAAATAAAAACCATCATATGTATGCAATCTTCCTATCTTACCTGATAGAAGGATGTTTGAATATCCTAAATGTCATTTCGAACTGTCAAACAATCGCACCGCTGTGCCACACTGCGCGTACAAAGAGAAATTCGCTGGGGTGAATTCACCCGGGTGAAATTCTCTTTGCGCGCACAGTGTGGCGCTGCGGTGCGATTTTTTGACAGTTCGAAATGACATTTAGGATATTCAAACATCCTTCTATCAGGTAGGATAGGAAGATTGCATAAATATGATGGTTTTGGTGGTCTAAACCAAAAGAGCAGAATTTGCGTGCGCTCAGTGCGGACAAGCCTGGTTGACGCCTTTACACGCCCATGACTTGTGTCCTTGTTCGAAGCACTTGAAATACGCCTCTGGCGGCGCGTGCGCTCCGAGCGGGCATACTGGCCAGCCTACTATAATCTTGCCAACTGAAGTCGTCTTGATCACCTCCCCTACGGGGAGCTTGATAGCGGCAATCTGCGACGGCATTAATGAGAAGCTGAAATTTACCGTGATTAAACAAAGCCTATTAACCGTGCGCATGTGTTAAGGCTCAAGCATCCGTCATCATTTTTCGGAAAATAAAAAGCAGTTTTTTTGCTGCAAATCAAAACAAGGATCATGAAAATATATTCACTGCATTATTTTCCTCATGTGGAGTACAGTGAATATATTTTCATAGCAAAAACTTTTGTTTTGAACGAAAAAACTGTTTTCAAATGTTTGATGATGATGATGATTTCAATGACGAAAAGTTCAACGTTAAACTCCACACAACTAATCGAGCTCGGATGAAGGTTCTTGGTCGATAAATGTCGACAGAACTAGAATAAGATTAGGAAGCAATTTAAACGCACACATAGGGAAAGCTTAGAAAAAAAGGGGAGTGAAAAGTTAGTTTTATCTTCAAACATGCTGTGTTTTTGTAGAATTGTAGTGTAGTGTGTAATTTCTCTGTAACAGTTTTGTGGTTGTTCTACCTGATTTTAGTTTGTTTTTTTTTTGTACGTCAGGATGGACTGCCTGGGAAATTAGTCTCTCCACTCACGTGTCCGAAGCGAACAGGAAAATTTGATTTGGTGAGTTTTTCTAGTGATGATACTTGTGAGTGGTGTCTCTATTAGTTGGTAGAATGGCGGTTAGCATCAACAATATTTTGAGAATCGCTTATGGCGACCTCTTTAACTGAGACATCTCGATCTACCATAGTTATAAGTTATCAGTACCTATCGTCCCTTAATCGTTATTTGGTCTCTTATAAAACAAACACGCCCTGAGGTTGGGTTTCTTGAAGGGCAAACATAACTCGCCAGACGATCCTCTCCAGAAGTGGCGCTTAAGCGGTCTGTTTACAGATCCAGGGAACGAAGCAGAAGACGGAAAAACTCTTGGCCGCATTTTACGCGCTACACCCTTTTTGCCGCGGTGGAAACCCCTTGATCCAAGAAACTCCAACAACAACAACAGCAAAAGGCCTTTAGCCTCCCCGAAGTTCACCTGCAAATACGATAAACCCCGCAGTGGCTGATCACCCGTGAACTTCCGAAGACATCGGCGGAACCCCTGAGAATCTCCGTAGCCCGGTAGCTAACCCATGCGAACCAGGAAGCAAGTCACCGGCCAACACAGCAGCGGGGGAAACCGTGCGAAGCCCGTCAGCGAGCACCTGTGAGCAGGGTTGTGCAGTTTCAGGATGGTTAATGTCGAACGACACTCGCTTTAACCATCACTTCATACGACAAACGCAGTCCATCAAAACATAATCGATTCACGCAAAAGCCACTCAAGCCAACCCTCGTTCAATGCACAGTCAACCACATCCAGCAGCAGCGATCGTCTCTTGTTTTTGAACCACACGATGAAACACCGAAGCGAGTTTTTGTTCTACGCCTTGCATTTTATTCATAGGGCGTGCTATGTTTGTGTTTGTAACGCCATGCAATACTACACGGTTACAGAAGTTACACAGATTTGTGTACTACTAGATCAGCCTCACCGCTGTGTCAAATGTACACAGATACTTTTCCGGCTCCAGCGCTGGCATGAAAACAAAATTAACAATTATTTTTGCACTGATCGATTCCTGATAATGCATGTCATCGTTCAGAGAAAATTAGTTATGAACTTTGCTCCCATACCAGCGCTAGAGCCAGAAAAGTGACTGTGTACATTTGACACAGGGGTGGAGGCTGATCTAGTAGTACACAAATCTGTGTACATTGTACACAAGCCTGTGTACATTGTACACAAGCCTGTGTTGTTTCATTTTAGGGTGTACTTAACAAATTGACCTTCATCCTGGCCCTTTCAGATGAGAGTCACCCAGCAGTGAGTGACATAGCTCTGCGTCGAAACGACGGTTAACAAGGCTGCTCAGGAGATGTGCAGAGAAAGAGCGTGGCGGCGGCAGCCACCGTATCAATGCGTTCGTCTCGAATGTGTTCGTTAGCAACATAGAAACGGTCGGCTGTAGCGTTGATGGAGGAAGAAGGGCAATGTTGATGTTGCGGCTTTTTTGTGTTATGATGGTGATAGTGCACAAGACTGCCTGTGAGTCAGGCAATGGCGGATCCCCCACAAATCTCCGAAGGCCGTTGGCGTGTGTCTGCGGACCCGGCATAAACCCTTCGACCCTCCGAAGACTGCCGGCGAATACCTGCCAGCTAAGCAGAGACGAAACTCTTCGACCTTCTGGAAGCCGCCGGCGAGCACCTGCCAGCCCTTCCTCGCAGGTTCCTACTAGTGCTCCTCTTAACCGTTATGTGTCCGACAAACTTTTTGCTTTTTTCTCACCGTGTATTTTAAATGGGTGCTGGGTACCCGGGTACCCTGTCGGCCACATAAGGGTTAAACATGTCATCAATAATTGTCGGCAGCATCGGCAAATTTAACCATGAATTAAAATAATGTAAAATAATGTAAAATATAATAAAACAACTCACTCTAATTTCCTAATCTGGAAAGCTTCCTTGTGCTTGTGCTTCTGTTCGTTTGTTGTCTTCTTCAGATTCGTTACTCTGCGTATATCCCTTAAGCAGGTAAGCCGACCCTGAGAAAAGCGAAGGCGAGCTAGTTAGGGACATACGGATGTCCGCTACGCAGGCGTGTGGATGTCATTGGCAGTTTCAAAATGGTCCAAACTTGGGCAAGATAGGACTATCCTTAATGAAGGTACAGTGATTCTAGTGAATTGCATCATTATCTGATGATCATTTTTTAACTGTTTATACATATTTCTGGATTCATTATTTTTTGTATATCTGTATTAACGAGATTTTTAGCCCTAGGCTAGTTCATCTCGGGACCCACGCTTTACTTCCCTTCCGAAGGAAGAACTCGCATTTTGCGAGTATGTCGGGAGTGGGATTCGATCCCAGGTCCTCGGCGTGATAGTCAAGTGTTCTAACCATCACACCAGATCCGCTCCCTCAGATTCTGGATTCAATGAATGATATAAAGTTTTGTACATTCTTGATTAATAAACAATAAATATTTTTGTTTACACTCTGTATAATTCTTTTAAAATTTGTATCAAAGAATAGCAGATGCACACTTTCAAACGATACTGTCATCGAATCGCGAAGGCACCTTCAACTCCAAACTCAGTTCGCCACCAATGCTTGGTGGGATTAATTTTGCGAAAGTAGACTAAAATGTTTTAATCCAATTTCTTCACAGCGAAAATGCATCGAAAATTTTAATTCAATTTCATACTCCTTCGTACTGTGTTGCCGCTGTGTTGAGCTAAATGAAGCGCATCAGACGTAGAATGAAAACTGACAGCAGGGGACGCAGAATGAGATGGGTTGAATTCGTGGGTGACTGTTAGTGAAATTAGGAGAGCAGGCAAACGGTGGATGTTACTGACGCTTCAAGCCGGTTGGTCGCTTTCAGTGCTAAAAACGGGGAAAACGCTGAATGACAAATTTAATAAAAAAGATTTTAATGTCTTTTCAGCGTTGATTCATTTAGAAGATGTTTTAACGTTATTTCCGACGCGCGACTCTGGTTATGTGGCGCAAGGATCGAATGGTGGAAGTTGTGGGTGACATTAAACTCTCTAACGTGGCTGGCACTGGCACTGGATAATGCCCCCGAAGGCAAGGCAACGTTAATTCTTTTATGTCGCTCTGTGTTCGCATGTTGTTTTCTTTGAAGGAATTCCGTCCTAAATTATCCCATTTTATGGCTTTTGACTTTTAAGGGAAAACGAGCTTCACTGGTAATATAATGTGGCGTGTGTTGTTGACGCATATGTCACGTTTAATTTTATTGTTTTCCATGTTGGGAGTGTATCGCGGAGACGTTGATTTCCCTTCCGAGAAAATTTCACGAACAATCTGATAAACAAAACGTAATGTCACTGTTTGGGTTTGGATAAGTAGCTTTTTTATCAAAGCGGAACAGATAGAGAACATGCTTTAATGAAACTGAGCAGTATGGAGAGCTGTAGAACCTTGCTTACTTATCCCGTCAATCAGGACACAGAGATTCAAAAACTATGACCTAAGAATGCAACGGCATTCCATACCTTCTATATTTGGAGATATATTGATTTTCTCTTACTGCCAAACCACCAGTAATTACCGTTCGCCAGTGGTAATTAGCGCGGCACGATTCTGAAAACAATTAGAAAAGCTATCCAGTTCCATCGGGACAACGTTAATCACCGGATGCGCACGATTGAAGATTGATTGAATTCAAAGGTCTGGTACGAGGGCATTTTCCGCCTCCTCGTCGGGAGCACAGAAGGCGATTCAAACTCATGCAAGAACAGTCAGTGCTTTGTCGTACCTACGCAAGCTTCTCTAGTGGCGGTAATCTGTGAGCTTTAAAATCTCGCTTTCAGTATCATACAGGCGTATCTACAATAATCGATTTCTCTTCGTCGATTTTCTTTTCGAATTATTCTGGGAAGTACAACCAATATTCGAATGATCTCTAGGTGTGTTTTGGTGAAGGGCGACTAGGACTAGCATCTAAAACGACGAATACGACCAAAAATGATTTGCCGGCCAAGTTATTAACCAAAGAGAAAATCGATGAAGAGAAATCGATCATTGTAGATACGCCCGTATGATACTAAGCGCGAGAAATATTGCTCCCGTGGTTCGTGCCTGACTCGAAGAACTGCTCGTTCTACTGCCATTTCGATTCTAGCAGACAGACGAAATCTGCGAACGCAAACGCTTATTCATTGGATCTTCCTCTTCGGTGAAACCATCATCATCATCCGCTGGAATGCCAACAGAAGACAACAGAAGGAAAGATCAACCGCCCGAGTAAAACTAGCTTCTTTCAATGCCAAACTACGTCACGTGCACGGCACTCAATTTGGAAGGTTTTCAAATTTTGCATGTGCATTTTCAATCGGTAGGGGAGAATAGTCTAGAACGAAAACTTTCAGGGCTATGTTATATTCCCAGGAGATTTTTTTATTGAATCAATATCCTGAATATCGTGTGTCCACTTTAACATTATAACATTTTAAAATGTCTTGAAATTATGTATACACTACCCAGGTAAGCAGTAAGCATTTCGATAAGCCGTAGAGCTCTTCTCGCGTTTATTTAGGAGAGTGAGCAAGAAAACGAAAAAGCTGGCTACGCCGTTTTTGCTGCCCTACATGAGCAGTTCGAATGCATAGCTGCCCTGAATAAGCATAAGCTGTGCTGCTCAAAAGCTTTTGGCCGTTAATTGGCATTTCAACTGCTTGAGGAGTTTTCGCTAGGAAGTATTCCGAATGCTTTTTAACTGCTATTCAAATTCTAATAAATAGCAAAGAGTATGGAAGATATGCATTATCAAGCATGTTGTTTCTTTCCTACATAATCTATGCCCCTGTTGACATATTTGTACATTTGAGATGCGGGACAAAAGAGCGTGGGCGGATTCCCTAGCCGACGAACGCGAGAAAGCCGCAAACACAGGCGACATCCGTCTCCTCCCAAGTAACAATTTCATTGCTGATTGGTTTTCTTTGATTTTTATTAGGGTTTTATAACAGCAATAATTAAAACTCACAGTTTTATGACTGCTTTTATGAAAACCATTGATAAAATGTTTTATAGTATACTTGAAGATATTCATAAAGACAGATTTCAAGAGTAAACAAAACTTTCCGATATGTAAACCTTCTGGCAATCACTATTACCACAATAAAACTGTTATTGCTGTGTGCGTTCAAGATGCAAACGGTGCCCAAATGCGCTTCAAACGCGGTAACACTTTGTTACCAAAGGGAACTTAGCAACCATAGCTAAAATCATTGCCAACCTTGGATACAAATGCTCCCACTAACATCGGGTTACTTGTTAAAAAATCTTACCGCATTTGGTGTTCCCGCATTTGATATTTGCATTTCGAATGCACACAGCAATAAAACTCTCAACAGATGGCGATCCGTTCGATTAGTAACGACATCTGTTGATGGAAAAGCAGAACTACGACACTGCTAGGTGTATTGCGGTCATCATAAATGTAAACTTGCTTTCGTTTTGTTTTCGCTGATTATGGTTGTCGCCATATTGAATAATTAGCTAACGTGAATGAAAAATAGTTCATTTTGCTCAAATTAGCAATGAATTGATAGTTTGCCACCATTTCCATAACATGCTTACAAAAATAAACTCTCTCTGCTGAGTTTTCTTGTGATTCGAGATAGTTTTACTAAATTCGCAAATTGGTTTATTTCATTCCAAGATGATAATATTGACTATTTTCGAAGCGCATTAATTTTATGATTCTGCAACCCCAATATTCACGGTAAATTCGAATGCGCATAAGGCTACCAGCACAATAACTACTAAAATATTGCTTTAAAATAATCGCTTTCTACTTACGAATGATGTACCCTCCTGAACTTTACATGCCATCGAAGAAGCTTCTCTGCATCTTGAGCTGTCATATTTTTGTTGAAGAAAAAAAACAACAACAATCGAGAATTTTTCAACTAGGTTTTAAAACGGGTTTATTGCTACTCTTAATGCGGTTTGCAAAACCTCTCCGAGAGTGGTCCACTTAGCCGGAAGATGCTCTTAAAGAGGTTATCAAGAGGATTTGATGTATGATTCAGTTTTATTGCAAGTTTTATAAAATTGGTCATGAAGATCTCTTGTAGAGCCGAACAAAACTTAAAATGTTACTTGGGCTCTCACGTCACCTTAGTGGGACCAAGATGAATGCTGCGATGCCCGCGAAAGACACGTCTGGACAGTTACTGACTGACCTGGCTGACCAGTTGAAACGCTGGTTCGAGCACTTTGAAAACCTTGTTCAAGTGTCGGTCACTTCATCAACACCTCAGCATGATCCGCCAATAGTTTGACGCATTATTCGTGTCAACACCGAAGCTCCATCAGTGCAAAAGACAGAAACAGCCATCCGTAGCATGAAATCTCCAGGGGTCGATCGCATATCAGCTGAGATGCTCAAAGCTGACCCCGTAGTATCCGCACAACACAACTACTGCATCAATTATTCTGCAACATATGGGAAACCGCGACATTTCTGGACGACTGGATGCAAGGCGTCTTAGTAAAGGTACCAAACAAGGGTGACCTGACTGTATGCGATAATTGGTGGGGCATCATGTTACTCCCAAGTAACATTTTCAGTTTTAAATTAGACTACAGGGTTGTTATATACCAATATTGATAAAACTCTGGTTGTGGCAATACAATCTGCATTGCTTCTATCAAAACCTCCAGAAGTGTGGAATTTGACTACTTGGCCCATCCTGGTGAAGGTTTTCAAGAGTCTATTTGCGACGTGCTTGGAAGCTGAATTAAAACATACGAGCTAGAAGGTTGTTGGCCCAAAAGCAACTTGAAAACCATGTGCCTACTTCTATAAAAGTAGTTTGACATTTGTTGTGACCCTTTGAAGAACACTCTGTCTCAGCGCCTGCCGTCTACACTAATCATAACTTTAATCGTAACGATGTGGAATTGGTTCAGCATTGATAAATTCATTTTGAAAGCAAAAACAAATGGTGTTGATAAAAATAAAGAAATTCAATTCTCATTATCCGAACTATTGCATGGAATTATTTATTGAATGGTGGCCCAGATTTGAATGCCCATCAAAATTTACTGTGGAATATGCTGCAAAAATTCGAAAAAACATGTTCCCTCTGCAAACTCGTTACATTTCGTAGGTAATTTAAGTTGAATCGAAACTGTAGTTTTTAATAATATAAATTATTTTGCAAGAAATCTTTTACCTTATGCAGATTTTATAACGTACACGTTGTTTTTTGGTTATATCTTCAAAATAAAGTAAGAAATGGCAGTTTTAATAAGAATATGTAATCGGCAAAAATTGCGAAAACAATATGTCGGAGCCAAATTGTCAATTTTTATTGTCGTTGCCACTTTGATTTCATAAAAGAACCTATTACGGTTTGTGATCGCATTTGTGAAGATAGTTTGATAGGTGAAGAATGGATTGCTGTGGCAGCTCATTACCATGGAGCACCTAAAAGACTTCGAATTGGCTGATGACGTTGCTCTCCTAGCTCAATCTGATATGCAGAGCAAGCTCGATGATCTTGCCAATCGCTCCTCAGCGGCAGGTCTTACCATCAACGTCAACAAGACCAAATCGTTGGATGTAATCACGGCCAGCCTTCCAGTTTTACGATAGCTGGGCAATCGGAGGAGAATGTTGAAAGCTATATCTTGGTAGCCAAATGGCGGCCGATGGCGGCACCAAGATCGACATAGGTGCACGAATCAAGAAGGCGAGGGCTGCTTTTGCGAGTTTAAGAAGTGTATGGAAAAACAACCAGATTAGTCGACGCATTAAAATCTGAATTTTCAACTCGAACGTAAAATCTGTGCTGCTATACGCCAGTGAAACCTGGTGTGTATCAGTGGAGAACACTTAACGGCTGCAGGTCTTCATCAATAGATGCCTGCGGTATACATATTGTGTAATTGTATGTACATGTATAATTCGTGCATGGTGGCCTCACAATCTCACAATCCACATCTCCAACGTGGAGCTCCATCGTCGATGTCATCAAAAGCCTATAGCGACAGAAATTCGGGAGCGAAAGTGGAGGTGGGTCGGCCACACTATACACAGAGCCGGAAACGAAATCTGCAAACAAGCGTTAGACTGGAAGCGCAGCAGAGGCAGACCCAGAGGCTCATGGCGGCGCAGCCTCAATAACAAAACCAAGCAAGTCGACAGAAATTTGACCTTGCCACAGGTCATGGCGATGGCTGGCAATCGCCCAGAATGGAAATCTTTCAATTCGACCCTCTGCACCACCGTGGGTGCCCAGGACTGAAAGTAAGTAAGGTGCAGCTGTGTGTACGTTAATATGGAATATGGATTGACAAACTTTCTTTCCTCCTGTCATACACATCATCAATACACGATTGCAGTTTCGATACGTTAAAAACAATGTACCCAAAAGCTCTGATTATTACATATTACATCAAATGTATTAAGAATGTTTATCAGATAAAGTCCAATAAAGTTTGATTTGCTATCAAATTTACTACGATGGTTTGCATAGGTTTATAGTTATCCGACTTAGGATAGTAACGATATTTACCGTTCATCTGTAATTTTTGACAGTGCTTTTACAGAACTTGGTAACTCATTTTCAAAATATTCTGCAAAGAGATAACCGAACGTACCGAGTAAAATCTTCTGTTGAGAACTCTGCAAAAAAAATGGGGAAAATACCGAGCTGATCTTAGCTAGTAGTTGAGAGGCAGTACATCTGCCATCCATACCAGAGTAATAAACTAAATCGATTGTTGTACATTCATTTCATACTTTGATAATTGATACTGAATATCAAATCGTTTTTGATGAGCACTGCCTGATTTTTATTTTTATCCCACGGACACGTAAACTTAAAATCAATCAGTCACATCAATGTTAGATGAGACTCATTCTTTGCTTGCCCTCTCGGAATTTAATTCATCGAGAAATATTTATTTGCCACCAACTTTCACCGTACTGTGCTAAATTTAAACCCTATAATCAAATGATGCTTGTTTATAATAAACATAGTGAACACATTTCCCAACATAATGAATATTTTAGATTATTACGTTAACGAGGAGCTGTGTAAATAATTAACAGTAAATTTTATTCAAATATGGCATTATTCAATACGGCGGTTTTTATCATCGTGACATCCAAACGTCCGTGAGCCTCGATGACGTCCTAAGAGTCCTCTTTGGAGCCACCATCTAGAATGCCTTCTGGTTCCTTTGATGGAACTTTACATATAATAATAAGCGCATGATGTAACACCCTCTTCTAAGCCGAATAAAACAATCTTGCTCTTCAATCGTCCGGATACCTACTAGAGACGGCGAAGGAAGACAAGGACGAACCAGAAGCATGCAGATGAAATACCTAGGACCAGGTAAGCTTCCCTAGCGCATTACGCGAGCTTCTCTCTTCCATCTCCGTTGCCAACCAAAGAACGGCGGCAGCGGCAGCCAAAGAGCACGCGAAGCGAGCCGAAAGAAGACAATTACGTTCCACTTAAAGGTGCCGTGCCACTCGAACCCACCGCAAAAGTGCATCAGCGCAAACCAGTCACGTAAAAGCATTCTATGCAGAATTTTAAGATTATTCATTTGGTGCACGGGAACAGTTTTGCCGTTTTCCGGAATGAAATATTCATGAACCCCACGGTGGTGGATTGAGCTATTTTATTTCAATATTTTTCTACAACCATGAAAACACTATCACGGTTGAGGGTGAAATTATGAAACTGGTCAAGAAAACAAGATATTTTTGCATAATAAATATAATTTTCTCAAGGAATTAGGGTGCCTGTATCAATTATGGCACTACCTAAGGAAAGCTATTTGTACAAAAATAAAGAGAATACCAACGTATGCCATCAATATGTTAAAAGATAGGTAGCTTAGCTTCCATACTTTACAGGAAAAATATGGAATCGGAGCCAAAACTACTTTAAGTATTTATTACAGCGTGTGCCAATGATAGGGGCTTTAGGACATTTGGTCGAATGACGTTTGGTCGAATGACGTTTGGTCGAATGACATTTGGTCGAAAGTACATTTGGTCGAACGGACATTTGGTCGAAACCCATTTTTTGGAGGAAGAAGCATATGACATTTAGTCGAATGGAAAATTCGTCGAATGGACATTTGGTCGAAAGGCACTAACTGATGAAGAGCTTTGAATGGAAAATAATTTTATAGAATTCGGTATAATAATTTATATGTTACTGAACTTATTCGGTTGAAAGTACGTTTGGTCGAATGGACGCTAAGTCGTACAGCAATTTGATCGTGTTTAATTATATCAAACATAAAAAAGCAAACATTGTAGGGCAGTGTAGGTTTCGGCTCTTCTTTCCAGTTTCACCATTTCATTGCGTTTTTGTGTATAACATACTGGCTTTTCCATCAAATATTTTTCCTTCTTTTCAACATACTCTGTTCTTTCAAGTGTATTATTTGTGCTGAGAGTGAAGAGTGGACATTATGGTTGTGATTTTTTCATCTATGATTTTTCCTTCTTTTGAACATAGGCTATTCTTTCAAAATTCGCATTTGTACTATGTTTGCTGTCATTTTATCATGAATTTTTCCTTCTTTGAAACATAGGCTATTCTTTCACGTTTATTTATTTCATTGCGTTTTCCTGTACCAACTACTGAATGTTTCAGAAGCAATTTCTCCTTTTGAATACAAGCTTTTCTTCCGTTTGATATTTGGATGTTATTGCTGCAGACTTTTTCATCGGATATTTTTCCTTCTTTTAAGGACAGATTGGTTAGGATCCAAAACTCGCGACTTCGAGCGTACACATCTCTTCGTAAACAAAACCAGTGCACCTGATCTTCTTGTTTCAAGCTTATTATAAGGGCAGCCTATTTAATGCACCCATAGATAACGAAAGTGCACCATAGAAAAACAAAAATGCACCATAAATAATTAAGTAATGTACCGATAAAATGCACAGCAATCTCCATAAATAAATATAAATGTTCCATAATAAATTAAAAATGTAGCGGTAAACCAAAAAAATTTCTAGTTAAAAATGAAACATTGTATCAATAAAAAATTAAATAAAACACCATAAACAAATAAGTTTGCTCCATAAAAAATAATAAAAATATCCATAAATAATGAACATTTGCTCCATAATTATACCATATTTGCTCCATAAAAAATTGAAATTGCACCATAAATATAATCAAATTGCACCATAAACAAATTGTAAATTTCACCACAAAGAATGTAAAAGCTACATAAATTTAATCTTATTGTACCATTGCTGCAGTGTCCAACGACATATAGTTTTAGGATGTGGATGGGATAATGTTAATATGAAAAGTAAGAAGAAAATAAACAGAAACCATGTACCGAAGCACGCATCTATGATAGAACGACTTAAAAGATGGAAACACTATGAATGCAATTTACCGGATAATCGCTTGCTGTTCGAACTCGCTAACGCTCACGGGATAACATCTCTGTTTGCATTATACCGGGCAAATTCATGGATTTGTGGATTACCTATAACCGAATCGACACAGTTACAACGCATCCACAGGCTACGCCGCATGTATTAAAAGAATCCGTATATATAACGCCTACAAGTTATGCAACCAAAGCGTGCTGTGCCGCTTGACCTTATTCACCTTATTCACCACACAATCTATCACGAACACTATAAAAATAACCCCTATTCATGGATCGCATCCGTGCTGGTTGTGGGGATGCAGAGGTGATCCCGGTCTTTAGTAGCAACAACCAGCACACTAGAATGTTAGAACATTCCTTTCCCTTCCTAACTAACTATAAGGACGTGGCCGGCGCCGTTATTGATCAAGAATGTATGAGCTGCTTAAATTGCACTTTTAGAATAAGTGGAGTGTCCCAGCCCTTATTCATTTGGATCCTAGTGCAATTGGTACCAGCTCAGATCAATCACGGAGGAGCAACCATTGACATGTATAGTCAGATTTGATTTTTTTTAATTTAGGCAGAAGGTGCAGAATATAGCCTTTTAAATTCCACATATTACTATATACTTACATATTTCCAGTGCTACTAGCCATTGAAATACTGCTAATGATGCAGAATTTGATTAATTTTTGTAGATTTTGCATTCTTTGAGGTAAAATCTATAGTTTGTTAATGGTGCAATTTGATGATATTTATGGTGCAATTTTAATTTTTTATGGAGCAAATATGGTATAGTTATGGAGCAAATGTTCATTATTTATGAATATTTTTATTATTTTTTATGGAGCAAACTTATTTGTTTATGGTGTTTTATTTAATTTTTTATTGATACAATGTTTCATTTTTAACTAGAAAATCTTTTGGTTTACCGCTACATTTTTAATTTATTATGGAACATTTCTATTTATTTATGGAGAAAGCTGTGCATTTTGTCGGTACATTGCTTAATTATTTATGGTGCATTTTGATTTTCCTATGGTGCATTTTGTTATTATTATGGCCGCAATAACCTTTAACCTATTATAAGTGAGCGAAAACAGCATTATACAATGCACTGTTGTTTGAAGCTTGCTTCTTGAGAATTGTGCGTCTGAAGTTCTGATGCACTGTTGAAGTGGGATTTCAAGACGTTTGTCCTTAAGCATAGACTATTCTTTGACGCAGTGTTGCATATGAACTGAACGCGAGCCAAAATGGTTATTTATGCAACAAGTTGCAAAATGATGATTTTTTTATCAGCACGAGTCGTACATTTATTCAACGAGGCTTGCTTGTTCAATAACATATAAAAAATTATGATACCGAAATCCACATCTCTTTTCATCAGTTAGTGCCTTTCGACCAAATGTCCATTCGACGAATCGTCCATTCGACTAAATGTCATATGCTTCTTTTTCCAAAAAAATGGCTTTCGACCAAATGTCCATTCGACCAAATGTCCGTTCGACCAAATGTACTTTCGACCAAATGTCATTCGACCAAACGTCATTCGACTAAATGTCTTTCGACCAAATGTCATAGATTCATGATAGGAACCCTGTACCAGTTATAGTTACATTTCTTAACTTTAGTTCCTTTTCGCACTATTTGCATGCATTCCTTATACGATTTGCCATAACTGGTACACTATGGCGAAAAAGGTACTCGAAATTCTAGGGAAAATGCTTTATTTCTACCATAATTTGAGCAAAATGTGGAGTTTAAATGAGTGCAACCATCTTTTGTGAACGTGATCTGTTGTTCACAAAAAAAATCTTGTAGATTTACATCATTAAAGAGTGAAAATCAACTATGGCGAATAATTGGTACTATAGCCATAATTGTAACACTTACCCTACTAATAAAAATGTGTGGTACGTTTCGACATAAATAAAAACTGCTTAGTTTTATAGTATTAGTTTATTTATAGTAAAAGTTTGCTAAGATTTCAGAAAAATTCCAACGTTCAATTCCTATTAGTTATACATACACGACCCATATCTGTCATAAGTTTTACATTATAAGGCATGGGACCATTTCTACAAAAGGTCCTATTAAGGTACTTTTCGCTGTATGTAATTGTCAGTTTGCACCATTTGACTTATATTTTATTATTACTGCGTACAAAAATGCAAATCATCTGAGGTGAAACTGACTAAGTAACGGTAAGTGTCCAAATATTCGGACATCTGGATCCTACATGCCAAAGGCATTCTGATTACAATTTACGGGAAATCTTTGGTATGTAAAAAAATATATGTTTATTCAACTATTTTAAACTTATTCGAATAGAAAAATATGCCACCTAACATCCTACACTGAGCAAGCTTTCTGCAATATCCTTAGTGTGGTTTCATTTTAGCGTCCGATTGGATTAATATATTTCCATAATGCTTCGTATCCTTCGAATGGTCAGCCAAAAACATGAAAGCGAAAACCTCAAAGTGGATAATAGATGAAAGGAAATTAGAAACCTAACAAGGAAATTATTTGCGTACTTGCAAAGATCGTAGTCCGGCGTGATTGTGTCAAAACGAAGGGGTTCCAGGAATAGGGCACAGGAAGATATTAGATTGCTATTATATTTGTTCGCTTTTTGCCGGCTGCCGCCATCGCATCGGTTCACGTTCTTTGGGGGCCTCAATTTCAACCATTGCCCAGTGTGGCTTCGAATTGAAAGGCCTTCCCATCCATTCATAGACATATTGGGAACGAAACTGAAGCTCTACATAAGAGAGGAAGCTTTGCCATCATGGAAAACGAAAATGCTTTGATTATTTTCCGGTACCAAACTGAACGATAGTCGAACGGTGTGGACCTAACCGAGCCGCAGATGAGATGGTTTGAGGTGGCTTCAAGTGTTGCCTCGTGGAGCATTAGTTTCAGCTATTAAGGAATATTTACCCTTATTCCTTATGCAATTATTTGAATGATTTCAGTAACTATGGTCAATGAAGGTTGCAGAATAAGGAGTCGACAACCTATATACCAATATACCTTCAGTTCCTACCTCATACTCCCACGGGTCAATGCCAAACACCGTCAACTAAGAGTTGAGTTGCTGATGGTAGTGCTGCTTGTCTTTCTGACTTGAGCTAGATTAACGAGATGCGTTCAGAGCATCTACCTATCAAGGAGATGTGGCTCCAATAACGCCTTCTCTGGCATCTTGGCTGAATATGAAATAGTATATCGCGTCAGCTAAACCTCAGGTGGCGTAATATGTACAACGCGGTCCCGCGAATTTTATTAGAGTAGTTATATATTACTAGACAAGGCAAAAAAAAAACAAACGAACTGACAAGGCAACGAATGGTCCACTGCACGAATTTGTGCTGGCCTGCTTACTCTCACAGGAAATTTGACGTTTGAGAGGTGCTGACACCTCTCAAACGTCAAATTTCGTGTGGGAGTAAGCAGGCCAGAATAAATTCGTGCAGTAATCCATAGGACATTGATTGGAAAGTCGGATCTAGGCATGTGAGAATTTTGAATGAGTGTTTGATGTGTTACTTGAATACCTCGATGCTGTCCCCGTCTATCCTAACTCTGCTACCTAGGATTGCCCTGTCGTTCACAGTTCCGCATATATTTCGCTTTCAACGCGTTCACCATCAGTCCCTTCTTCGCTGATCCACGTTTCAGGTTGATGTACAAAACAAAAAAAAATGACCGGCTAGCAAATCAGTGATCGAGGCGATGAAAGTTGAAATCCGTGAAAGCGGTCATCAAACATGAAATTCGCTCCAACTTTAAGACGCTGATTTACTCCGTACCACGAACATCAGCATCTAACTATCACACCACTACCACTCGTAGCTCCGAAGAAGCAAAAGCGTCTCTGCGAAAACGATGATGAAGACGATATTTCCGTTCGTCGTCCAGCCAAGGCCATGTGCGACATCAGTACGGATGCTGAAATTTCTAACCTTGTAGTACCGGAAATCACTGAGGATGATTCAAACAATTTCTGGTTTTACTTATCCGGAATCTTACCCGAGGTATCAGAAAACAAAGTGATCGAATTAGTAGAGTCCAAGTTGAAAACTATCTATCTGCTGGTGGTAAAACTTGTCGCACGGGAAGAGATACAAGATTTCTGACCTTTGTGTACACAGAAAAAAATATGTAAGGGAGCGTCCATAAATTACGTCACGCAAAAATTGCCTATTTTCAACCCCCCCTCCCCCCTATGTCACACTTTTTGTATGAGACCTTTGACATTTTTGTATATGTTGTCACACTTTACTGAACCCCCCCTCCCCCCTAAAAGCGTGACGTAATTTATGGACGTTCCCTAATTAAAATTCAGCGAGAAATCATGCACATAAAGAGAATACTAGAGTTAGTGCTTATTTACATGAGATATCATATTAAATTACGTTACGTTTGTGTAAATTTCCGCCAATAGTCGCGTAACCGGTTGGAGTCCATGATGGTTTACGCGATGGTTGGCGGAAATTTACACGATGGTAATTTAATTTTACATTATATCTCATGTAAAAGTGCAATAACTCTAGCATTCCCTTTATGTGCATGATTTCTCGCTGAATTTTAATTAGGTACATATTTTTTCTGTGTAGTGCCAAATTGGCACGCCTGTCAAATTGATGCCCATCGCACTTTCGACTGAAACATGGCCTCGTGGAATTCGCTTCCGTGAGTTCGCGAATGAGGGAGGCAAGAAGCAGTTTTTCTGGAGACCATCAGAAGTGAGACCCGATCGATCAGCTTTAACCGAAACACCGAAAGCACCAACCGTCCGCAATCATCTCCAGCAGTAACTTCGGAGCCAGCGCATTCCCACTGCGACGATAGTTTTTCAGCTGATATGATTGTTTTTAACCCCATGCCAATCGTTTCCTCCTCTGATAATAACGTCTCTCCTCCTACGGCAACGTCGTCGACCCACGCTTCGCAACAGTCTCAACAATCCCGCCGCTAAGTGTGTAAATGTACTACCAGAACGCCAGCAGCATGCGTACCGAAAAATCTGTTCCTGGCTACTGCCTTGCCTCCAGCGATTACGATATGATCGTCTTGTCCGAAACGTGACTTCAGATCGATGTAAGTTAATCCGAGCTCTCCACCGACTACAGCATCTACCGTTGTGATCGCAACACCGCTACCAGTCAGTTTCTCAAAGGAGGTGGCGTATTGATCGCTGTGAAGAGATCTATTTCAAGCAATTCTGTTCGCCTTGAGAAATGTGACTCACTCGAGCAAGTTGTTGTAAAGCTATGCAGATGAATCTGTGCTTCCCGGTACTTCCCGTCAAAGCCTGTTTATGTCTGTGCAATTTACCTGAGGCCTAACAGTGATCCTACCAAATTTACCGCCCACTCCTACAGGGTTCAACAAATAATGCGGAAGCCTGTCAGCGGGAACTCTGTAGAGATTGTTGGTGACAATAATTTGCCTCAGTTACGCTGGACATATGATGACGATGTGGATTCATTCGTTCCGACAAGTGCCTCCTCGGAGCAGGAACTTGAATTTACGGAAAGTATGATCGCTGGCGGTTTACTGCAGATATGTGATGTAAGTACACTGGAACCTCTTTTTATGCACATGACTGGGACTGCATAAATTAAAAATGTGCATAAATTAAATAAGGCATAAAAAGAGGGAAATTTATGCATAAATTAAGTTTGGGCTTTAATTAGAGAATCTAGTTCGCGAGAACAGGTCTTGCTCCTGGGCAGTTGAGGTGGGGCTAAGGGGGTTTCCAGAATGTTCCCAGAGAGCCCTAAAAGGGGGTTCCAAGGGGCTTCAGGGGCGTTTTAAGGGGTTGTTTCGGGGGATTTGAGGAGCCTTACAAGGGTGTTCTGTCAAGATTTTTTGGTGTTTTTATGGGATTACGGAGAATTCTGGGGTATTTCAATAGTATTAAGTGGATTTCAGGGGCGTTCCAAGGGGGTTTAGGGGCAATTCAAGGGATCCCAGGAGACTTTAAGGGGCGTTGCATGAGGTTTTGAGGGGCGATTTAAGGTATTTCAGAGTCTGCTCTGAAACTTCTTGAAATGCCTCAAAAATCCCCCTTGAACCCCCCGGGGACCCCATGTAACGCACCTGAGAGGCTTCGAAACCCCAGAACTTCTCCGTAACGCTTCCGTAACGCCTCTGAATCCCCGAAAATGCTCTGAAACGTCTAGAAATGCCTCAAAAATCCCTTTTAAATCCCCTCTGACCCCATGTAACGCACCTGAAACGCTTCGAACCCCCCGGAAACTTCTCCGTAACGCTTCCGTAACGCCTCTGAATCCCACTGAAGAGGCTCTGAAAGGTCCTGAAATGCCTTCAAAATCCCCCTTAGACTCCATGGAACACCATGTAACGCACCTGAGGGGCTCCAAACCCCCCGAAAACTCCTCCGTAACGCTTTCGTAACGTCTCTTAATTCCGCACTAAATGCTCTGAAACGTCTTGAAATGCCTCCAAAATCCCCCTTAAACCCCCTCGGACCCCATGTAACGCACCTAAGAGGCTCCGAACCCCATGAAAACTCCTCGTAACGCTTAAGTAACGCCTTTGCATCCCGCCAAAAATGCTCTGAAACGTCCTGAAATGCCTCCAAATTCCCCCTTAAAGCCCCTCGGACCCCATGTAACGCACCTGAGAGGCTCCGAACACCCCGAAAACTCCTCCGTAACGCTTCCGTAACGCCTCTGAATCACTCCGAAAATGGTCTGAAACATTTTGAAATGCTTCCAAAATCCCCCTTAAACCCCCTCGGATCCCATGTAACGCACCTGAGAAGCTCCGAACACCCCGAAAACTCCTCCGTAACGCTTCCGTAACGCCTCTGAATCACGCCGAAAATGGTCTGAAACATTTTGAAATGCCTCCAAAATCCCCCTTAAACCTCCTCGGACCCTATGTAACGCACCTGAGAGGCTCCGAACACCCCGAAAACTCCTCCGTAACGCTTCCGTAACGCCTTTGAATCACACCGAAAATGGTCTGAAACATTTTGAAATGCCTCCAAAATCCCCCTTAAACCCCCTCGGACCTTATGTAACGCACCTGAGAAGCTCCGAACACCCCGAAAACTCTATCATAACGCTTAAGTAACGCCTCTGCATCACGCCGAAAATGTTCTAAAATGTCTTGAAATGCCTCCAAAATCCCCCTTAAACCCCCTCGGACCCCATGTAACGCACCTGAGAGGCTCCAAACACCCCGAAAACTCCTCCGTAACGCTTTCGTAACGCCTCTGCATCACGCCGAAAATGATCTGAAACTTGTAAAAAAATCCTCCTAAACCAAAACCCTTTAAAACGTCTCCGTAACGGCTCTGAAAACAGCCTAAAATGCTCTGAAACTCCTGAAATGACTCCGAAATCCCCTCAAGACCCACTCGGAGCCCATGTAACGCACATGAGACCTTCGGAAACACCCAAACACGAACCTGTATCCTTCCTTTGCTCTCATCTGTAAACACACCTCGGTTACCGTTGCAATAGTTCCTGTCATTATTAAATATTCTTATGCACAATATTGGTTCTGAGTAGCTTTCCCTCTTTTTATGCAGGTCATAAAAAAAGGTGCATAAATTAAAAGTGCATAAAAAAAACATGCATAAAAAGAGGTTTTAGTGTAATTCGAATGGTGTTCTGCTTCACTTGGTTTTCGTTAGCAACAGCAGATATGCCAAATTGCTTGAAGCGCCATTTTCAACGTTACCTCTTGAACAACACCGTAAAGCACTCGTTCTTCGTCTATCCAATTCCTGCGAATTGGGAAATCCTCGTGTTGCTTCGGAAGATTATGATTTTGACTACAATCGATGCGACCTCACCATCGTTGCCGATGAGTTACGCTTGCTAGACTGGGAGGAATTGCCGGAGTTAATGAAGCAGTTGCCGAGACAGTTGCAACCTTCTACGAAGTGATCTTCCGCACCATAAACAGACACACATTGCTTCGGAGACGCCGACACCATCGCTCAAATAATCAACCATGGTGGAATGCTGAGGTCCGACACCGACGAAACGTACTTCGTAAAGCACACCGTCGCTACCTGCGCCGCCGAACCCCTGACAATAGAATCCTTCTTCGCAGAGTTGAGGTGGAGTACGACGATTGTGTTTCTTCAACATTCCGTGAGTACATTCTCTGAATCGAAGACGAGGTTGAGGCGAATACCTCTTCGTTTTGGCGTTTTTTTTTTGCACAGGCTATACCATTCTACCACAGTGCCGAGGACTCCGCTGAACTTTTTGCTGATTTCTTCAAGTCAGTATACAGTCCGGGCTCCCCCGCAGATTCTACCGAAGTTTTGAATTCCCTGCCGTCGTACAACAATTATTTCCCGTGTCCTACATTCCCCGTAGCAGGTGTAACCATGGCATTTAAACATGTAGATACTTCCAAAGGTTCTGGATTTGATAAGCTTCCCTCAGTTTTTATCAATCGCTGTGCAGACGTCCTTGTGCCATCTATTTGCCTGTTGTTTAATCCGTCGCTGTCGGAAGCCGTATGTCCAGATTTGTAGAAGGAGTTCTCCGTTATGCCAATTCTCAAAGCAGAAAATATTCACAATATTGAAAACTACAGGTCAATTTCGATTCTTTGCTGCCTTGCTAATACGCTATTGGTTCGTGAAAAACTGTACCTCGTTGCCAAGCTCATAATCTCGCAATAACATCATACAACCAGCCTGATGACGTACACTAGTTTACTTTCAACTCTAGCTTGGAAAAGCTCCTACAAGTATTGACTGTCAAACGATAAACTGCAACGATCGACGCGCCACCATCTTTCGAATAGTGGAGAGTGTAAGTACCTTCTTCGCGGTGTTGTTTATGGTGAAGCAACACCGCGAAAAAGGTACATGTGCTCTCCAACATTCGAAAAATGGTGGCGCGTCGATCGTTCTACGCTAGCGATTTTGCGGTGGGCTGATGACGTTTGGAGGCGAATAGGTACTCTACAGATAGTGTGTACGTGGACTTTTCCAAAGTTCGAAAAAATCCCGCACAGGATTCCCGTGAGGCAATGGCTGGCAATAAACAGTTCAAGGTATCCTAACCCCAATGGATATCAGTATTGTATAAGAACATCATTCTGAAAATCCAGATATTCCTAAACCTACGGTGATCGCATTGGTCCAACCAAATATTCTCCCGATAAATGAAAAGTTTTTTATTTGAACGAGCAAAAAAAAAATTGAATCGGTGAAAAATTGACGGAGATATAATAATTTCAATACCGTGGGTACTCGGGTACCCTGCCGGCATTCCACGCAATAAAAAAATCAGCATCCCCTCCCCCCGACCCTCCTCACTTAAAAATTCGGTCAACCCCACCAGTAGACATATATTCACCAGTTCTTAGTTCTAACAGAGTTTCAACATCCTACTATCAAAAACCATTGAAATATCGAGAATTGAAATCGAAAAAGGTACACAGGTACCCTACCGGCCACACTTGGGTTGAATAAGATTTTGAACAAATCATTCAACTCGCCCGATTCAGTTGCTATAGTGTTCAGTAAATTTCAACAACTGCAAAAGGTTTAGCGATGACCAAAAATGCTCCATCAACCCCGAACCTTGGCAAACCCTGTAACGAAACATTTTCCGTTGGACAACTTCTACCGAAGAGAGGAAAATTTTGTTGAGGAAACAATTTCATTCCAAGCTTTGCGGTTTTCGCCTCCGATTCGCAGGCCAAAAAGTTGAGATTGAGGTTTTTAGCGAGTTCGGTTGGCAAATCTAATAACAATTACACGATCCAGAAATGTTTGAACCGAAAAACATCGGAAACTCGTTTCCACATAAAATATTACTGGGAGGAAGATGAATTTTAACGATTATATCTCAAGATACGTCTGTAGCCGCTGCTGTGGCGTTCTGCTATGAGAAAGATATTTCAATTTAAAAGTTTTGAAACTAATAAACCATCGGTATCCGGTTCTGAAACGATAGGAGCGGGAGCTGTGACGGGATAAAAGAGCGCGAAAATATTTAAATTTGTAACTTTCGGATTTCCAAACATAAATTATCCTAACCAAGTAGAGCAGCATCCACAGCAAACGAGCAATGCTAACCGACTAGAGAGATGAAACTATTTAATTTTTCTGGTTTCTTTATCGTCATCCTTCTCGGTCCTTCTAGCTGGTCTGGTCCAGAAGTGAGAAAGTTTTGAAAGTTCGGTTTGCACACTTTGCAACTACGCTCTTCCCAGGAAGGGATTCCTCAGAAGGAAGGGGTCATCAAGGGCAGGAATAAATCGGAACGATCTCGACACTGCTGGCGTGAAATATTTCGGCAAATTTTATGCGGTTAGGTTTGATGTAGCAGTGGACCAATTTGGCGACAGTCGCATGCTTGGACAGTCGTATGCAAGAACAATGGAAACGTGGGAAACCATTGCTGCAGCACTAGTGTAATCTGATAAATGTTCAGCCGTTGTCATCGCAAGAGTTTTTTTGTGTCTTTAGATGTGAAAAAAATATTTTTAAATCTTTTTAATTCATTATTAAAACAGAAAGATTGAATTTTTACTGATTTAATTGTAGCCAACAAGCGTTAGGATAAACATGTCGTTATTAAAATGTCCCTGTATGTTTTTCCAATTGATTTAATGTTATCGACATTGCAATTAACAGGTGCACCTCTGTCCAAGTTCTAACATTTAATGCTCGCAATTGTCCTAATTTATTGCGCTAAGCCACACATCAATCTTCACTCAAATGTCAAGAGACGTAGCTAATTTCTTCCTTTCCATGATAGGTGCCATTTTAGCACAATCCCATTAGCGAACAATTTGTTTGCAGTAGCGGGTTCCGTATAAATCACACGTTCAGAGCAAGGATTTTTATGTCTGTCATTCCCTGAGGAGGATGTTGATTGTTCGTTGTCGAATTTCAAATGTAGGTAGCAATATGTGCAAATGCAACCAAACATTCCTGCAGACGACCGGTTTGACTGAAACGTTGAAAAATGTATTGCGCATTTTCCACGCTACTGGACCCTTTTCGCAGTTGGTGTAGGTCCGAAATCGTAGATGCGATTTCGCATCAAATTCTGCCGGAGTCTTCTGCGCACTTATTCAGCATCATATAATGAATCAGATCGCCGAAGACCCCGACACGATTCGGATCAAAACCGCAGTTTAATTCACGATTCCGCATTAATGATATACTAATCCCAAAAAAGGTCTAGTGGGGTGCGGAATACGCAATACCAACAGTGAACTACTTCACTGCACACAATCAATACAATTTCAATCATGAATTAAAAATGCAAGATACAGGTATTCTTAGATATAACATACCCTCGATATAGCAAGTGCGAAATAACGTACATTTTGCTTCCATATAACATACAACATTTAATATTTTTATTTTTTCTAGTAATAGCCCCCAGATAAACTTACTCAAATCAATGTTTAGTTGCAACATTAGCCTTGCTACCCAGAATAAGCGCAAATTGGAAAGAAATAGTGTACGCTATATCGAAGCAAAATGTACGTTAGTTATATCGAATCACAAAAAACGAAATGACTATTTCGTAAAAACTCATGTTTTTCATTATTTGTTTTGTGAATTTCACCGAAATCATCGACACTAGCATAATATTTTTTTCTGCTTCGGTATCACGTATACAATTCGATGTAACGTACAAAGAGAAAATTTTGTTGTACGTCATATCGAAGAGTACAATCATTGCACAACTATGGGTCACTCTGTCTTAATTTTTAGTCAGACAATTCACTATGCAAATAAAATGGAACTGATCCATAATTGTGGGTGACCCATAACTGTACAATGACTGTACCTGAAATAACAAAATAAATGAGTTCAATCCAACCATTATTAAACTTATTAGCCTAATTCTCGGTCACGTTGGCAAAGTTTGAGGCAGGTTGTCAGCTTTCTACAAGTTTCTACGACGAAGATATCACCAAATCACTTGTCCATGTTTTTCTAAATTGGCCCCCAACACTTTTGTCCGATACATAATATTGAGGGGTGACTCCACATTTTTGTCGATGACATCAAAATTTAATATACTTAGGTAATGACTTTTTTTCTCACTTTTTTAACTATGTTCGGTTAAAGCAGATGAAAGCTAATAGAAATTAGGTATCAAGTATCAGTAGATCAGCTCCAGAGGCACGTTCTCCTCCATTTGGGAAATTTGTGCTATCGCCATGAACACGAGCCTATTCATCATTTACCTGACGAAAAAGATAAGGAAAAGGGATAGTACAAAGGAAAAGACAGGTAAGGGAATAGCATCGTCATACACGCAAAAGCGTACCACAACGGGTTAACATAGCGTCCTGTAAAGGACACTGTAATAACGCATAAGCGTACCACAATGGGTTCAAATAGCGCCCTGAGAAGGGCACTGTAATAACTCATAAAGCGTGAAGAGCGCCTATAGCTCTTCCAAGAACAACAGAATGTCCTGAAGATTCAGGTCATTCAGTCAGTTTTACTTAAAAAGTGCTTTCCGAGTACTCGGAAATGCAGTTGCGCAAAAACTGGACAGTTACATATTAAATGATACGAAGTTCCATAATCGGATTCATGAATATTCGTCATGTGATAGCTGAATCGGCAGTCAATGCTTTGACCAGCATGCTGCAATTCTGCTTTGACAAATTTGTTAGATACTTTGCCACCCCTAGAGATGGCTCAGTACTAGAGATGGGAAAACTGACTCAATTTTGAGAGTGAATCGCTATCGATTCACTCTAAAAAAAGAGTCGACTCTTTTGATCGATTCAGTAACTCATTTCCGGGATTTAAAGAAAATATCGATTTTCGATTTTTCGATGTGAGCCAACTCCTTTTCGTACAAATCTACCCAGTTTTCGAGAAAATTCACTTGCATGGTATGGATATTAACGATCTGCACAAACGTCTGAGCAGTGAAATACAGGATTCGCAGGTTTTCGTTTATTTTACCGAACAATCGAATCACTGGTGCGAGCCGGCCACATAATACCTATAAGTATGAAAACAAAATTAATTGTCAATGATGGTAATGTTCTGCACCGATTCATTATTAGATGCGCAGTCATACCAACTCTTTTCGCAATTGTAATGAACATCAGTGAATCGTAACTCTTTTGAAAAGAGTCATGGCTCACTCACTCGATTTTGCGAATCGATTCTTTGAGTCGATTCGCGAGTGAGTTACCCATCTCTACTCAGTACAACACAATTTTGTTTGACGACATAACTCCAAGCGATTCCAGTATTGTTTGTGCTGAGTGGCAGCCCATGTGTCAATATGAAGCTTTAGCAGGCTCAGGGCCAACGAAGTCATGTGATGCTCCAGTGCGAGCTAACTCATCAGTCAATTTATTTCCAGCGATGGAAGAATGGCCAAGTACCCATACAAGGTGAACAGCGTTTGCTGAATTCAGCTCCTCGATTTGGGTTCGACAAGCGATAACTATCTTCGAGCTGGAGTTTTCCGAAGCAAGTGCTTTAATAGCAGCCTGGCTGTCTAAACAGAAGTTGCTTTGCCCATTATGTGCTTCTGAAGCGCTGATTGCACTCCGCACATAGCAGCAAAGATTCCGGCATGAAAAACGGTGCAGTGTCTTCCAAGTGAATAAGACTGATGCAGCCTTAGCTCACGAGAATAAACACCAGCACCTACTCGACCTTCGAGAGACGAACCAGCCAAGGACTGAAAGTCTCTCAAATAAAGATAAATCAATCAAATCAAAATCGACCTTCGAGAAGGGAGCCATCAGTGTAACATACGATGCCGTCTGAAAAACTTCTCTCCAGATAACCAGATGTCCACTCTTCCCGGGAAGGGAATTTTGTGGAAAATGTCCTAGGGTAAATGTCCCATTAGTGGTGCTATTAGTAGCTCCTTGTAGTAAAATAATTGAATAAAATAGATAATACCATAAAATAAAAAGTCTGAAAACGTTGATCGATAGCTTTTCACTTAAATTTGCTAGGAAAAATGTAAAAACCATTGTTAATTTCTGTTTTATGATAATAAATCACTTGCACTAACTATAGGTACACGGTTCCTATCCTGGCGCATCCCATTGAATTCATATGGGACCCACCACTATAGAAACACTACCACCACTATAGGTGCAAAGGAGCAAAAAAAATAAGGAAAATAATTGTTCAAAATAGGTTTTTCGGCTAATCCTAACTACAAAACTGAATCAAGAATGACTCCAACGTACTTTACCTGTTCAGTCACATTGATTTCAGAATCAAAGAAACGCAAAGGTCGAACACCATTACGGTTTCGCTTTTCCGTGAAAAGAACAATAGATGTTTTACTCGGATTATCCCAAAGGCCATATTGGCAACACCAACCCTCAACTACCTGAAGAGCGTTTTGCATCAGGTCGAAAAGGGTACTGATGCCCACCCGAGCAGAAGAGAAAAACAACAGCATAACAAAATGCGTTATTTTGGCAAAATAACTGCATAACGGAATTAGTAATTTTCATGTTATTAACATAACATATTGAGTTATAAACTTGGCTGTCATAAGCGGCAAAATAACAAGTCACATAACAAAAATTTGTTCCTGAAAAATCAATTTAATAACATGTTTTGTTAGTGGCAATAACAACTTAATAACAGTGAATTTGGGAAATATTTCAATAACAAATTTTGATATTAAAAAGTTATTGATAACATTTCGAAAGCAAAATTAGGGTAAAAACTAACTTTTTTTTACTCATTTTTGGGTAATTATTTTAAGTGTGTTATTCTATTTTTAGAAAATAACAGGTCACATAAAAAAAATCGAATTCATTATAAAACTTACAAACATGGACGGGATTTGAACCTCCAATCCTGCTATCGTAAATTTTCAGTCGCCTTTACCAATGAGGCTATCACAGCACTTGCAGTGAGGGACGATAGAAGCTTTACTGGTTCTACGTATTGCCAGTTTCCCCATTCCCCCATTTCATGTTTGCCAGTCGCAGGACAAAAATAGACAGAGATTTGAATGCAAGATCAAACAATGAACCTCTCTCTCTTACCAACAGCGCTATCGCGGTGCGCAGACATGTGCACTGTAACACTAATAACAGTGGTGGCGTTCGCATGGCTCGTCGTCGGCTGTTTCGGAACAAAGAGAACGACGAAAAAGTTGCTAGTCGACTATTTATGATTGAGCTTCGTCATTGAGTTGTCCAAAAATTGTCTCACGAAACCTAATGCAAGCCTATCCATATACGTGAGAACAAAAGATGTTTACAAAGGTCTTACAGATAGATTAACACGGGAAATCTGAACACAAACCACTACCATACAGGAATTTGGATTGGTCAATGGGGTGCATTTTGGCGGTGACAAAGATTCTTTCCAGACGGAGATGATTTTTTTTAATTTTTTGTTTTGTTCGCGTTGTGAGAACGGCGATTATACACGTACCTACGTGAGCGAAGGTAAAAGGTAATTATATCATATGCCGATATGATTACTTCTGCAGATGCTGTTTAGTTTTATTCTGTTTTAGATTATTTTTAGTAATGAAAAAAGATATTTATGACATAATGTCAAACAATATATGATCGAATAATAATAGATCGAAAGAAAAAGTTATAATAGACAAATGCAATCATCAATTGAGCAGAATTGTCTGTATAGTTGACATTTTTATTGATTAGAATTATTTAGTAGGTACCATATTTGCTAACTCCAATCTCACTAACATTCATTACTTCGTAATACATAGTCTGTTCGGTACTTTTTGACGTTATAATTAGAGGTTAGAATAGCAGTACTGTTAAAATGACATATAAATTCAACTAAGTTTACTCAATTTTGAAATAAAAAAAAAATCATTTGCAGATGTATCACTTTTTGAAGGTAAAATTTTACTTAACCTATAAGAATTGGGAATCGTAGAAAAGTGATAGGAATTTGGCACCGTAACGGGACTGGGATATTGAAAGAAGGAAATTAACACAAAGATAAACATATCAATAGCTATGATGCTATATTTACCCAAAACTCAAATTATAGCAATGAATAAAATAAAAAATACGGAAGAGTCTGATGAAATTTCTAGAAGTTGCAATGCCTTTATTTTTTACTTCATAATATGAAACAGCAGACAATAAAATAAAGAAGGTAAACTATGTAATGGTTATATCTGCGATGAATTTTCTCCGATTTTGACAATATTGATCTCATGTGATCCAGATTTATTTTTTCCATCAACAACAAATCCGACTGAACCGATCTGGTCATCGTGAGTTAAGAAAAAACCCGAATTGCCATACACGTGGAATTTTCCATAGACCAGCTGCAATTGGCTTCTTTAGTGGTGTTGAGATAATTCCATATTCACAATCTACATGCCAAACTGAGCCGACATCCAAATTTTCATGAACTTTGGTGCCCGGGAACCTATTTAAAAATCGATTTAAAGTTTGTATGGGAGCGATTTGTCGAATCACCCCTCGTCGCATTTCGTACTGGGCGGAGCTGTCAAGCAGTTGCCCAGCTGTCAAAAGGTGATTTCAAAAAATCTTTTTGTAATTGAATTTAGGTATCAAAATAAAGTTTTAAAAATCTGAAAAAAATCATTCTGGCTTAAAAAAAGGTGCTCTTTCGAATAAAATCAAAAAATCAATATATTATTCTTAATTTGAAAACCCAATTGGTGATTGGTACAAATTAAGTACCTTACCAAGAAAAAAATGTTAAATTTAAATTTATACGTTCAATATGTAGTCCGTCCAAAGTCTTACACCGTACATCAAACCGTTTTTAATTAGATTTTGTTTTAGATTTTATAGAGGCATTTTAAAATCTTCTCCTGTGTGGTAGGGATAGGATTTTTCAAAACACCATCGTTCTTCTTCTTCTTCTTCATGCACCATCAAATCACCAATAGCATATCTGCCCAGTCTAGGCCCAAAGTATTGACTTCAAAGTAATCATTACGAAGCATAAATGTCAATTTCTTGATTTTGCTTTGGCTGACCAAGCCAAGGTTAACCGTAGCATTTTCATAATTCAAATCTCAATTTGTTCATCGAGCACATGTTCTGTTGTGCTGCACGTGGATGTCAAAGCGTTTTCAACAGTGTAATTACGAAGCATGATTCACGAGAGACCTTATCTTTTTAATACGCTAACTCCACAACAACGCCGATATTACTGCGCCACTTGGGCAGTGGCTGGTATTTTGGGTTTTTTTCAGCTACAACTCAGTCAATTTCAGAAATTTAGCAAAACCACGCGCCGCCCAGCAGGGACTTTGTTTTGTACACATTACAGCACCTCCTTGTCACGTAATATACCACACCTCTTATCAAATGTGATACCGTAAGCGTACCATACTTTGCGCACCTAGGGCCTAACTTTGCGCACTTTTCAAAAAATCGTTAAATAGTTTTTCTGGTGCATTATGCAAACTTTTTCCCACGGAATACTAGCTAATGATATGGGGCATGCACTTTGTCTCAGTTTGGATGTAATGATAAATGGAAGAGGAAGACAAATTGATGAGTGAATATGCAGTTGCTTTCCCTAAAATGCTGTAAATAACGTTGTAGAATGACGTAGGTTTTGTTTCAAAATTTGTTTTAGTTTAGATAGCAATACCATAAAGTATTTGTGCACTCTCAATAATACAATAATAACCAAACTTGTTCCACAACAGAATGTAATATTGAAATGTTATTTAAGGGCTGCATACTAATTGCTTGGTCATAACAAAATAAGATTGTCCAACAAAACATGTTATGGAAACGTAATGCCTTGATAATTCAATAATAACAAATCAAGATATAAAAACAGGTTTTGTGATTTCGTAGTTATTAATTTGATATTCCCCTCTGCTCGGGCATACCGACTAACAATGTTAGGTAGTCGTTAGCAAAACCATAAGTAAGAAAACCACTATTATTGAGTTGCCTCAACAGCGTATCTGCTACGAGATTCCACAAAAATGGTGATAAGACTCCCCCTTGGAGGCATCCACAAACACTCAATTTCCTAATCGCCGCTTGACGCAATGTCGCGAAGAGATGTCGGTTTTTGAGCACTTGGTGAATCCAATTGGAAATCATTGGAGATATATCATGACCCCGTGCGGCTTCCAATATGGCATCGAAAGGCACGTTGTCAAAGGCACCCTCGATATCTAAGAAAACACCCAAGCAGGATTGCTTTTGAGCGAATGCCTTCTCGATATCGTAAACAACTTTGTGTAAAAGAGTCACAGTGGACTTTCCAGATTGGTAAGCATGTTGGTTCACATGAAGAGGCACATTGGCCAGATGAACATCACGGATGTGATGATCGACAATGCGTTCTAAGCATTTCAGAAGAAAAGAGGTGAAACTGATAGGTCTGAAGCTCTTTGCTTCTTCATACGACGCACGACTCACTTTCGGAATAAACTTTTCGCCAGGATTTGGGAATATACCCTGTAAAAAACTCCAACAAGTAGTTGTATTAAAACATGTTTGAAATGATCAAATCCCTTCTGAAGCAAAATAGGATAAATCCCATCTGCCCCAGGAGATTTGAAAGAAGTAAAGCTATTAGGTGCCCATTCAATCGATTCTAAAGTTATGATACTCCGAGCCGAAGCTAACGAATCATAACTACAAGAAAAGACATCAGGTTCATCCGGAGATATAATATCCACACATCCGGGGAAGTGTGTACTGAATAAACATTCCAAAACTTCCTCATCCTCACCATTTGGCAAACGAAGTTCGTTCACTTGAAAATCCTTAGATTTTGCAAGGATTTTGTTCAACCGACTGGCTTCACTTAGCCTGGAAACATTTGTACAAAGGTTTTTCCAGCAGGATCGTTCAACAGATCGAAGTGCTTTCTGGTAGGCTTTGCGAGACGACCTGAAAGCCTCCGATTCAGCAGAACGTCGTCTGTTCCAACTCTTTCTACATTGTTTCCTGAGCTTCGCCAGATCGGAGTTCCACCAAGGGGTTCCTCTTGTGGTCTTCACAGACCGCAGAGGGCAAGCTTCTTCAAAAGCTTCCATGATAATGCCCGTTGAAGTATCAACGGCATCATCTAAATCACATGGAGTGTCAATGGATGGTGAGTATCTATGAAATTTGGCTGCAACAAGCTGTAGCGATGGACAGATAAAGATTCTTCATTTAAGGACAAGGTATTTGGAGTACATTGCTCAAAACTTCAAGAGCACCGTTTTTTAGAACCGTTGAACGGATTTAGATTTAAATGCATCAAGCTGTTGAGAACCACTGAACAATTAGCGTGATGCATTTTCATCCAAATCCCTTCAGCGGTTCTAAAAAACGGTGCTCTAGAAATTTTGAGCTATGTACTCCAAATACCTTGTCCTTAATACATGCCAATTAGTCAGCTCGTGACTAGTTCTGCAAGAGCAAAGCGTTATGTCTAACACTTCCTCTGTAGCAGATACCATGAAGGTTGGGTGGTTGCCTATGTAAGGTAATCCAAGATCTGTACTACTTAAGTATTCCATCAAACTGGAGCCTCTCAAATTGATGTCTTAGCTGCCCCAAATTATATGGTGAGCAGTGAATCAAAATTCAACCATCGCGCAACATAAATGACAATGCCGCAACCTGTATTTGTTGCGACAAACAAACCCATGCGACATAAGTTTGTCCCAACTTGAAAATAATGGGATTAACATCGTACACCACGAGTTTAGAGATTTTTAAGCCTTGCATTGCGATTTTCGAACGGTAACTTCGAGTCGGTAAACACTGCAACTCTGGTGAAGCTCTATCACAGTGGTTTTCAACCGGGGGGGAATTCCCCCCTAGGGGGGAATTTTATCATTCTAAGGGGGGAATTGTCCACCCAAGAATATTATTTTATTTTCACCAATTTTCAACATTGAAATTGTTCAGTGTATCATGATTCATCATCAAGCACTTTCTTCGAAGACCGGACCAACATCTTCGAGCATCAAATCAAATTTGAGTCTCAGGTCAAATGATTAAAGTTGTTAATTTGGTTAAATCAAGAACTTTGAATTTAAGTGCCAAAATAAATTCCAATCATCAAAAGCTTTTGCATCACACCGACGTGTGATAGTCGTCAGAAGAAAATGTAACGGATTGTTTCTTTGAACTAAAATCTGAAGTGAAGGTTTTTCTTGAACTCAAAGCCAAACGCGGACTTTTGGACATACAATGTAAAACTCATTGGATTCTACAGTTAGCCTATTTTTCTGACATTTTCCAACAAAACTATCATTACTTCATTTGTGGATTCTCTCAAAGCATTTCATTGCATTACAATGCTTGGAAGCTGTTTTTATTCATTGAAAGAAATTGATTTCCCAGCGCTTAAAAATTAATTCAAATGGCATTCTACTGACTATTCGCAAATTGTGACTTTCATAGATTCTGCAGATAAAGACGAAGCTATTCCGACTGGACATAGAAAATAACATGCGGTGTGCTTTGCGAACGACAGCTCCAAGGGTAAAATTAGTAGCTGAGATTGTTTTTGCGCAAGTTTCGCACTGATTTTTAAAACAAAAAACATTTTTTTTGCTTGTCACTGGCTAAAATTTATATCATATTTAAATGAGGTTCATCATCCTGCTGTATAATTTATTGTTTTGAAATTGTTCGATGAAGGGGGGAATGAGATTTGCGAAAATGCAAAAGGGGTGCACGGACTGAAAAAGGTTGAAAACCACTGCTCTATCATCAAACAGTTTCGACTTTGGGTAAGCAATAATTGATTATTCACGAGTTGAAAAGTACGCAACAAATTCAGCTTCCGTTTTGTCTGCAACAAAAAATTTCGAGATCATATCATTATGCCGGGTCGTTCTGTAGCTACTAACTTGCTTGACTTCTGTACGACGTGCTTTGAACAGCTTGAAAACGGAACTCAAGTGGATGTCATTTACACCGATCTCAAAGCAGCGTTTGATTCGATCGATCATAATATCCTGTTGGCGAAACTGACCAAGCTAGGCACGTCGAACCGATTATCATCGTGGTTTCACTCCTATTTAACTGGAAGAACGCTCCAAGTCAAAGTTGATTCTTGCTCGTCGTCAAGCTTCACAAACTCATCTGGTGTTCCACAAGGAAGTAATTTAGGCCCACTCCTGTTTCTGCTGTTTTTCAATGATGTATTGCTACTTCTTGAACCTGGTTGCAAACTCGCCTATGCCGATGATTTAAAGCTATATTTTATCGTGCGCACTGCTGAAGACTGCATTCGGTTACAATCGCTGCTGGATATATTTGTAAACTGGTGCCATCGAAACCGTCTAACTGTGAGTGTTCCCAAATGCATGATCATGTCCTTCCACCATACTGCTCGACCGATTGTACATGACTACTCCGTCAATGGCGTTGTTTTGAAAAGAACGGAAAGTTTCAATGACCTGGGCGTCCTTCTGGATCATAAACTCACATTCAATCTGCATCGTTCGAATGTGATTGCCAAAGCGAACCGACAATTGGGATTTATTTCGAAAATTTCCCGAGATTTCACCGATCCGTATTGTCTCAAAGCACTCTACTGCTCACTTGTACGACCTATCTTGGAAAGTGCTGCAGTTGTTTGGACCCCTCACCAACTAACTTGGAGCTTGAGGCTCGAAGGTGTGCAGCGCAAGTTCATTAGATTTGCGTTACGGAATTTGCCCTGGAGAGACCCGCATAATTTGCCTGTCTATGCTGATCGCTGCAGGTTGCTAGGATTAGACACGCTGGAACGTCGACGTAAAATTCAACAGGCAACTTTTATCGCAAAACTACTGAACGGAGAAGTAGACTGCTCTAGACTTCTTTCCGCTTTGAATATTCGTGTGGCTCCAAGAATGCTGCGTGGTGGTTCCCTGCTTCAGCGTAGATTTCACCGAACCGCCTTTGGTTACAACCAGCCATTCACCGCGATGGTCCGTATATTCTCGGCAGTTGAAGATCTCCATGATTTCGGCGAATCCTCCAACCAGTTTAAGACGCGGGTAACGAACTCTAATTTGATCTAGATTAAGAAACTTTCATGTAGACAACAGTCAGATGGAAACAAATAAATAATAATAATAATAATAATAATAATAATAATAATTATCTGTTACCAGTAGGGATAAAGAGTAATCGCCGCACCTTTTATGTTGCTTGTTTTGTGCCTCTTTTGTCTGACAATTCTCTTCACTGATGGTGAGCATTAGCATCACTACCAACAATTAGCGGAAGGCCTTTTGAAGTGCAGTATGCAATGACTTGCTTGAAAGCATTCGTAGGGGATAGTTCATCATGCGGTAAATAAACCGGACAATAAGCGTATTTCCTGTTCAGATTTCCAACAGATACATCGATTGTGATTGCATATACATTTCTAGTAGTTAGTTCAGAGATGAGTGTAGCAACGATTGCGTTGTTGACAAGCACACCTGCTCGAGGCATGACACGTTTGCCATTTCATTTTTACTTAAAGTAGCAAAACACCGGATTCACAAGGTTTCCTAGATAGAAATTCCCCTTACGAAAGTATGGTTCTTGGACTAAGGCCACTTGAGCTGTACCATTTTGCATAAGTCTACAAAGATTGATCGTTGCTGTTCTTTTGTGCTGAAGATTGATCCGAGCTATCCTAACCGTAGCCACTACCCATCCCAAGCTAGGCAAGATTAAACTCTTAACAATCACAGCACAAAAAAGAACAGCAACAATAAATACACTGTGTAAAACGCATAATGCGAAACCATATATGGTATTGGTCGGTTATTCAGGTATTGGAAATAACTTATTTTGATATTCGGTAGGTATTCATACAATACCTCAACGAGTTATTGGTTTGGTGTTGAGGATGGCATGAGGTATTATTCAATTATGGAAAAATCCCTATTTGTATGAAAAAATCGCCGATTATTATTCAGGTATTGCCATAACTGAAGTCATTATTCACGCGTTAGGCACAGAATACACACCAGTTATTATTTTAGGTATTTTACCTCTTATGCAGGGCTACTTAATACCTCAGCAGAAAAAAGCTAATAGGTCGACTCTATTTCCAGCGACACTGCCGTAAGATTAAATTTATTTTTTAGAAAATGTTGCAACTTTAAGTTAAAAGAAATCACCTAAATCAAGTTCAAAGTTTCTTTGACTTATTATCTTTCGAATGAAACCTAAGGGTATGAAATCAGAAGCAAATTGACGGAAATATGGACCTAGAAAATTGACATGTTTTAGAGGGGCTGAACCCAAACTTTTGATCGGGAGTGCATATTTTGCAACTCGTGTTGAAAGAATGTTTTTTTAACAAATCTGAGTGCTGTTATGATTTTTTTGCAATTTCTCATCGTAATAGGCTGTTTTCCCTCACGAAAATCTGACAGG
Organism: Aedes albopictus; assembly: GCF_035046485.1. Lineage (NCBI taxonomy): Eukaryota > Metazoa > Arthropoda > Insecta > Diptera > Culicidae > Aedes > Aedes albopictus. The sequence goes on along the minus strand of NC_085136.1, from coordinate 188,723,608 downwards.
AAAAGGCCTACTTTCCCACACCAAATTAGCAGTGCTGTAATGGTTCATTACAGCACTGATTTGCGTTGCGTAATGAACCATTACAGCACTGTTTTCAGTTTTGATCAATTTCTTGGTGATTTCTGGACGCAGCTCTGAAAAAATGTGACAAATGTACAGTATAACCTGTTATGATCAGACTTTCTTAAACATGACTATAAACATCAGTGTACAGTTTGATGAAAATTTTTGTTAAAAACTATCTTCAAGCGGTAATTTATGAAATTGCAAAAAACGTTGTACGCAACTCGGTGCAGAACTTGATTTTTTCAGCACTTGTCGTAGTTATCCAACTCGGCAAGCCTCGTTGGATAAATGTACGACTCGTGCTGTAAAAATCTTCATTCTGCACCTTGTTGCGTAAACTACTATTTTAAGCTCGAAAACAGTCGTTTTCGAAAAGAGCAAAATTTTAATGAATTTGGCTGGAATTTTTGACAGGTGGCAAAATATGTGTATGGACGAAAGTCTACGAGGGGGATGGGGGAGTCTGAGATATCCGAAATTTGGTCTTCGTGGTTTATGAACTGTCCTTTTTGAAAAAGTGTACAGGCCTATTGCTCATAAACAAATAAAACGAAGAACCACTTCACTGGTGATGCTTATAATAACTGGTAGTTCCAACGCGAATATTTACTCAAACTAAAAGTTCAACTGCTTTTAGTGTGTGAAAACTTGAAACATTCTGTCGACATAACTAAACAGTATGCTCATCGTCTGGCTTGCGATAACCGAGCTATTATTTTCCACCCATGACACCCAGTTAGTTTATTTCATGGTACTCTATCTCTACAAGCTGTAAATTATCCTCATTAATCTCACTAGTTTATATCAAATTCCTCATTAAATCAAAGCAATTTTCTCCCAGCCAGAGGTCCGGTATACAGAGCTCTGCAAAGAAGACACTAACGCTGCAAGACACAAAAATCAACAATAATGTTTATAAACTTCGCACACAGGGAGAGAATAACTCAAGACATTAGTTGAGTCTCGTTCGGTGTTGTTTCGCTTTGCTCTACTGCGAAAGGTCCCGTTCGGGGATGAAACAGTTAATTCCATCAGATTGCCAGGAAACGAGTTCTTGGGACAAGAGGTTTTCTCTGATTGCAGTCTCAAGATGAGCAAAGTACACAATTCGGAAACCATCAAGCGGGAAGTCCTTCCCATCGCCCCTTTCTGCTTCTCATGACCAAAACCGTACGATAAAATCCACAAGAGATGAGTCCTCATTTATCTGGTTTTTACCGGAACTTCGACGAAAATAAGACGAAACTTAGGGGAGGGAACGAGAGCGCATATGGAAGGTAAAGAATCGAAAAACTTTTCCTTCTCAGCCACATCAAGTGATCACGAGATGTGGGAAAACTTCAATGCTACGCTGTTGAGTAAATTTTACAGAATGATGGTACATTTATACACATAAGTGGATTAAGCAACACTTAACCAAGGCAACGAGTAGCACCAAGAACAAGCTGTGACAGTTGCGGTAAACACGGAGGAGGTATCTAACTCCCACTAAAGCCGTCAACAACGATGACTGCCGAGTGAAACGACTAGACTAGAGGGCTGTAAACTACGAGATGGAATGTAGCTTAATGTATTTGTATGTATGCCATGTCACATAAAACATAATTACAGAACATCAAATTATGTTAAATTTATCTTGCGAAACTCAGTTCCCTTTCGTACCTCAAGCTTCAGCCGATGAGCGCTACTACGTATAAGCAGCTTGCTGAAATAGTTCACAATCTTGAGCGAGCATGGAAACGAGAAAGGAATGGCATTGTAGGCGCTCGAATTCCAATGCAAAGACAAAAGACATTGACAGAAAAACTTTATCCTCGTTTTGCAGAGCATTTCTATTGCAAAAATGATAAAGAAATTTAGTCCTAGCGATATGGATGAAAACTGCAGCGGAAAACTTTATCCATTTAAGGAGTATACCTCACAGACGACTGGGTTTGAAATTCATAAAGAGTTTAGCCAAAACTGAATGGTCACACTGCACTGCTGGGAAGACGACGAATGACATCGGAGCAGCTCTTTTGTTACACTGATTACAGTAACTTTTGCAATTGCAACACCAGCAGCAGCGGCTCATCGACGACAGATGGTTTTGGTAGTTTCAAAGTGGCCATTCAAAAGGCAAATTAGGAAGTTTTCTTTCAAGTCGACTATCGTTAATGATAGTTATGCTGTTGCACTAAATCCGTACTTTAATGGCAATTGTCATCATGGTGCAACTTCTCTTGTTTTATTTAGCACAGCTTTTTTTTAGTTCGTGAATTTTAACAAATGCTAATTTTTCACACTTTTAACAAAGCTTTTAGAGTTACATATATTTGATAATTAAAAAGTACTTTCTTTCATTTTTGTCATTATTACCGAGAACTTTACGTGCATATGCACGTTATGCTAATTATTAGTTCTAGGGTCATCTAAAACAAAGTGCCTCCATTTTTATCCCACCTAAGCAGTAGATCGAATAAGTTTATTGTGGCCCAAAAACCTTCCAAACACAATCCTGAAAAATGAACTATGATGGAATGGACCCAGCTTTCTGAAGACACCCAAATATTAATGGAAAGCAATCCCAAACCCTTCTTATTGCGAAGTCTAATCACGGTCATTAGCGGATCTAGCTTTTTCTTTTTTCTTGCTCACCCTCCTGAACAAATACGAGAAAGAGAAGCATGGAAATGAGTTCCGCGGCACCCCTTTGCATCCCGCTCTTTCTCGTGTTTATCAAGGAAGATGCTAGATTCGCCAATGATCACGGTCATACTTGTAAGTAAGGGTTTCTAACCACGGGAGAGCTGCAACAGGCAGAGGTGTTGCTCATCAGCAATGTTCAGCGGAAGAGGTACCCCAAGGAAATCAAGGCGTTGAACGAAGGATGCTCAGTTGGCAGGAGTTCATCGTTGCGCTGGTTCTTCCCCCAGAACCACTGATGACGGCGTTTTACGTGTTGGTGGGCGACTATATCATTCCAACAGCTCGTAGTCAGCAAAGCATCCGATAATTCTACTTGCAATGCGCTATCTAACCGGGCTGATCTTCCAATTTTATCACCTAAAGCCCTAAAGATACTTTATACCGGGATATTGCTTCATCTTACTGCCGTACGACAACGTTGTTGGCCTCTTGGTGGTAGGAACGGCACCAGGAAAATTGTTCATCTTTGTCAACGTTGCTTTCGGGAAAAGCCCCTCTCAAATCGAAAAACAAATGGGTGAATTTTCATCTGGCAGAGAAACAACTGCAAAAACTTTCTCCAGGGTTGGAGTCGACTACATCGGTCTTATTTACATCAAGGCTGGAAGACATCGAGCGGCGATCAAGTCCTATGTTGCAGTGCTTGTGTGTATGGCCGCAAAAGCTGTCCACTTGGAGCATGTAGGGTAGGATACCAAGGATACCTTGGTACCTTGTTGGCTACAAAGTAACTTTACTCCAACGCCGAGCGTATAGTAGAGCACCATCTTCGTCGGTCTTGGGCGATGTTCCTCCAGTTTCCCCGAACGTGTAGGGATCGTAGATCTTCTTCAACCGCGTGCAGCCAGCGAGTTCGTGGCCGCCCACGAAGTCGCCGACCTCTACCGGGTTCTCTGCTAAATATTGTTTTCGCTATCCTTTCTTCCGACATTCGCACTACGTGTCCAGCCCATTCGTATCTTCGTACACTTGGTACAACACGTGATTCATGCGTCTGCGGCACACCCCATTTTCTTGTTTCCCACCGAGAATTGTCTGCAGCACTCAAAAACTCCAAAAGCTTTTCGGTCTATCTCCTTTAACGTCCACGCTTCGTGGCCGTAGAGGGCAACCGGAAGAATTTTGTTTGCGTTTGCAAGTTACGGGGCCTAAGCTGGCTACGCAATCCGTAAAAGGCCCTATTCGCAGCTGCAATACGTCTTTTCACTTCACGGGAAACGTCATTGTCACATGTCATAAATGTTCCAAGATAAACAAATTCTTCAATAACTTCAAACACTTCCCCATCAATCACTACCTCAGCACTAACACCACTAGGCCTGCTTCTGCATGTGGGGTATTGGTTCCCTTATTAAGCATGTGCCTCCCATTTTCATCCTACGAAAAACAATGGATTGAAGCTCTGTTTGTTTTGTTTATTGTATTTTCTGTTGGAAGTGAGCACGTATGAAAACAAAAAGAACGAAATCAATCGGTGACGTAATCGCTTGTCTTCGAATAGGGTGATTTGTCGCTCGAATGTTTTCTGCACGCGCTGCGACGTTTCTTCGTACGACGTGGAAGGTGTAGCAATATTTACTAGGATAACGGTGCTAATTTCGTGGGAACTAAAAACAAAATTATCGAATTGTACAATTTGCTATTAAGGTGAATATATAACGAAGCCACACCTCAAATTTTCAAAATCAAAAATAAAAGTTGATCGATTGGTCATCACCAGCGGGTTCCCAAACGATCAACTTTTCAGCGCAATCCGTCATTTGGTTCCTCAGATTTGTGCTCTTGAAAATTGGAGGCAAGGATCGGTATATTCGCCTCACTCCATTCATATTCACTCTTCTTTACTAAAGCGAATCGAGAAAGATGCAGCAAACGGATTGTCGTGATTAAATACGCAACCCCATCACCGAGTGTCTGAAATCTCATGTATACATGAATGAGACAGTGTGCCATGCGCTGGTTGGAAATGCGTCTCAAGAAAATTTGCGTGATTTGAGATCATAGCATGCTCATAAAAAAATGTGTGTACGTACCTCAATGAGACGTCTCGTGAGACTCGTCTCATTGAGACATTTGTCAGTTGAAACGAATTGCAGAGGAATTATTTTAGAGACCCAGATATCTTGTGAACCTGATCCCATCCTAGAATTAAGGCAGAAATAGCGAGATCGACAATTATCTAGGGATTCAATATATGTATCCACGAGCGGTAATGGCGGTTGTGGTTTGGATTTTGACGTTTCTTTGGGGGTTGCCGAAGTGGTTCGTAACCTCCTCACCCTTTCGCAGACCGCTCGCAAACTTGGGTGAATTGGTGATCCAATGAATATTGGTTTTGGTTACATCGATTAGAAACTATGTAAGGTACACAACTCTGGGGCACTGGGTGCGCACGTTCAACTTGCTTGTGTAGATCATATTGAACCCGTTTTTTTACAAATCCTTACCAAAATAAACCGTATTTTTTGACACTGGAGCGACACTGAATAGCTACAGAGGAAACACAAAAACTGTTCTCGTTTCTAGTCGCTCCAGGCTCTACTTGCCAAACGAATTATGGTACATTTACGTGAAGTGAAAAAAGTCGGAACCCGCCGATTATAATCTATGAATTGAAGAACGTTAGGACCATTTCCCTTTATTTCTTCGTTGGTCAATCAAAACACGTCCACAAAATCACCAATCGCAAGCACACGAACTGACCAAACGAGTATCTACAGCACTCTTATGCAGTTTCTCAAAACATTATGAATATTGGACATATGTACTCACATAACTAGGAAAGACGCTCGTTCCAGGATTGTTCCTCTTAGGTATCACGTTTTCCGTCGTAAAACAACCTCCGGCTGCTTTCCATCTGCCCCAGAATACTTATAACCAGAATCCTTTCCACTCCTGGAATACGTCAACCCAATCCCAGATGAACATTATCTAGTGAAGGTTTTGCGAGTATATCAAGTCGGTGTCGGGTAATAACAAGCTGTACCAGACCCTCCTGGAGCTTGTCTCATTGAGATGTCTCATTGAGACTCGCAATGCTAATGTGATGTGCACGAACATCGCGAGTCTCAAGCTCAAGGAAATTCCATGTACACACAGCCAACTTTTCTCAATCTCGTAATGAGATTTGTGCGTACAGATACTCTGATCACCAGTGAGAAACGATGCACAAGTTGTTTGAGATGGATATTCATTGCCGTTCGTCACAGTTTGGATCGCAAGCGAATGAATGAATGGCGAATGGTGAAGAATGCTGGTGAGCGATCGAAGCGGCTATTATCATAATTAGAAGAGAATTTCTGCATGTAATGCATACATTTTTAGTGTATTGTTGTTGAAATGCTAGATTAGCAAAGAAAATAATTCGAAAACATCAAAAAATCGTATGCACTATATCAATCGTATCACTCACGACTCGTATCACCGCTCGATCGCTTGCGATGCGAATGTGGACGAATGAGTAATTTCCAAGTGTGGCTTCCCACCGTTCGCCGGAGTTTGCTGTCGTCGCCGACAAGCAAACACACAAACCAAACCGACAACCGTTCGCTGCTGACTGTCTTCGAATGTGGAAGAAGATAAAAAGTGGAAATCAGGAACCCTGATTGGAGGAGAACGTGCCTCTGGAGCCGACTTACTGATGAAGCCGTTACCAACGAATTCAGTGGAAAAGGTGCACAGTGACACTTCATACCATCGAAGACTACTCTACCGCCGCCTGTAGAGTTAAGGAATAAAAGTGTGTTGGTGCGAGTATGATAATTCACTCACACTATCGTGAATAGTTCAACCACAGACAAACAGACGTAACACCTAGAACCATTTTCGTGAAAATCCATCGCTCACTCACACTATCATCACCTGGTGGAAATGTTTCACGAAACACTGCGTTGTGCAATATCGTCAACAGAAGGCGCTAGTATGAAAAGTCATACGCAAAGAAAACGATACGCACGCCCCTGGTTTTGAAAGCCACAACAATGAAGATTCAAAATGTTCGTTAAAAGCGTTACGTCTGTTTGTCTGTGGATCCACTTTCATTCATGGAGTGCTCTGCTTACAGTGACTCCCGATTTACAGCAGTGCTGTTTGTCTACCTGATACCTGATACCTGAATTCTCGGCCTGACGAACCAGCCAGTCTCTGAAAATCTCTATAATAAAGAAATAAAAAAAAAAAAATTCTCGGCCTCTTACAGATATTAACCGACGACCCAACATATGTCCACCCGTTGACACCAGCTCATTTCCTCACCGGTGGAACTTCAAGCATTACCGGACCCAGATATTAGCCCTGTCCAGCTTACCCGCCATAATCCTGGAGACGATGATGGACGGAATATTTGTCGCAGTTGCAGGCACAAAACTAGAATTGGATGCCGTTTTGGAACGCCGTTTCGGTACGCGCTATCGAAGTAAACGAGGTATATTCCTAGTTTTTCGCGATCGTTGCGATCGGAACATACTGAAGTCGGTGCGAAAAGTACTCCTGAAGCACCATATAGGGTCTGGGATCATTTGGGCAGGAGCACCTATTTTGGGCACTTGCTGCTATAACTCAGTCAATTTTGAAACGATCGCGTGGGGATCCCACCGAAAAAATGCGATTGGTCGAGTACATAATTGCCGAAACGACTCTGGCCAAATAGATGGGAATTATTATAGATAGCCGAGGTCTGCGAAAATGAATCCGTTGTATCCAAACGAGCATGACGTCACGATTTCGACAACTACAATGGAGCGTATGATGTTATATTCAACAGTCACACTGTTGAAAAATATTATTTACACACTTGAAACATTTCACTCAGTGATGTCCGCATATCTATGTTCAGAACACTAGAACAATTTTTTTCACCATTCATGGTCACCCTTGAAAAGTTTGCACTCATGAACCTAACACCCTGTATAAAATGTTTTTCGTTGAACATTTTATTTTGCGTGTATCTTTAAGGAAAATAATTTTAGACTGAATTCAACTCCCCTTATCTTATGAATAGAATGATTGAGGAAAAGTTTGAAATATGTTAATTGTTGCAATTCAATGCACAAAATCAATCATTTTAAATGATTTGAAAAAAATGTAAATACACTATAAAAGACACCAAATATATTATGTTCTGTATATCTTCAGAACAATCCTAAATATCAGCCGAAAATGTGATACATTGATTACACACGAACAGATACAAGAACATTACCTCGTCTCAAGGCAGGGTTGGGCATTGGAAGGTTAAAGCAAATTTGATATGTATCACATTCGCATATAACAAGACACTTTTAGTTAATAATACCTATTAGTATGTATGCAATGAAAAGGATTTCACCAAAGACAGCACTGTTTCATTGAAATTACTAATAATTAAACACATGCTTATATGAGGCCCTTGATGCGTTCCAACTAACACCATCCTCTCGCCAACACTCATGTATTGTGTATCTATCTAGCCTAGGATCAGACATCAACACTGCACTCAAAACAGAAAATTTTATCCGAACAGCATAAATGAAAGCACATTTCAACGCTTCATCACTGTCTGTCAAAGCAAGATGGAAGATTGATGGAAAGCTAAATTCAGCATCTCCACATGATGCAATTCTCTGTGGTTGCCAGAGTCAGACACCTTCCCGAATGCATCCTGCAAGTATAGTCCTTTTTCCCGGCAGTCGATAACAACGGCACACCTCTATTGCGGGTCGAATTTCACTTGCATAGGGTACGTTGGTTAAGGCAGTCTGTTTTGAGTTGAAATAACAAAGTTGCATAACTACCTGCACAACTGAACATACATGGCCAAATATTACTAATAAGTAAGCTTTAATATAGAAACTTGAAAACTTAATTAATAAATAAGGTATGGAAAATTTTAAACAGAATTCTTAAATACTTTTGAATACATATATCATTATTCATGAAAAAAAAAACATATTCAATTTAGATTCAAAAGCGTCTTAAAAACATATTATCTATATATCTATCTATATAAATAAAAATGAATTTCTGTCTGTCTGTCTTTCTGTCTACCTGTCTGACCCCCATAGATCCGGAAACTACTGAATCGATCGGCGTGAAACTTTGTATGTAGGTACTTTTGGGGCCGGGAAAAGTTCTTAGCATAGTGTGAGACTCCTACGATCTCTGGAAAGGCGGGCTTCCATACAGACTTCTCTAGGGAACTATGTGACGAAAAACACAGTATGCAGATAGTACGACGTTGGCAGAGACAGCTAGTAACAAATAAATCAAACATACTAATGATCTTTAAAATAAATAAATGGTCAAAGAATGGCTGACAGGGAAAAGGGAGCTACTTCAGCTACCGTAAAAATCACTACTAAAAATCTACTAAAGGACTGTGGGTTCTGCATCGCAGTACTGCAGGAAGTGTGTTGGACAGTATCCATGATGCGATCGTTAAGAGATATTCGTATTCATACCATCTACCAGAACTGAGGCAACACCCGCGAGCTGTAGACACAGCTTTCATCGTGATCGGCATGCGCGTAACTACAGTGCATTTGGCCCCTCAGCTCCAATGTCGTGCTCGCTTGTTCTGCATTACAGCCAGCGTGCTTGACATTGGAGCTGAGGGGCCAAATGCGCTGTAGTTACGCGCATGGTGATCGGTGATATGCAGATGCACGTGACCGTTGTAGATGGCCGATCGACGAAAGAAGGTACAGGTGGAGGATGAAGAACCGATTCTTCAACTTTCGTTAATTACACAAGTTTACAAAATAAAATGAAAGTCGTGAACTTCTGTCAACGACCAAAGTTTTTGAAGCACAATTTAGTGCTGATTTCGAAACCGCGCTTCAAAAAATTTTAAGTAGAGCAGTTTTTAAGTTTTAGCTCAATATCGAGTTTTGCAATTTTTAAAAATATGGAATTTACTAAAATTCAAATATCTTGCGTTTTGTTCAACCAATTTCAAATCTTTTTCCATAAATTAAAAGCTGAATACAATACCATTCGATCATCTGAATGCCGGTTTTGCGTCAGATTGATGAAATTCAAGATATTGGCGAGTTTTTGGGACGATCTCCTTAAATTTTAGCAAAATTTCCAAAAATATATGAAGAAATGCATTTTTTCCAATAAGAAAAAAACAATCTAAAAATTCTTTCTCAACGTTTATTTGACATATCATATGTAGGCGAGTTACAGTAAAAAATTCAGCTCAATCGGAGCATTGATTACGGAGAATGAGATGTGTGAAGTGAGCGACTTTGCATAAAAATAGAACAAAAATCGATTTCAAATCATCAGCCTTGTATGGAAAGTCGAAAAAAATTCCGCTCTACTGTAATTTTTTTCCTTCGCGTTTTCGAACTCAGGGCATGATTCTACACCATAAATGATCATCAGCTTACCGAGTTCAAAAATGCTGTAAACTAGTGTTATTAACGTGCTCAGCGCTCACTGCGGCAGCTTTGACGATAACTAGCTTGCTTTCTACGCGCAGTTTGAATGCAATTAGGGTAAATAGTCAATTATTGTACACCTTAAAAATTCGGAAATTGTTACACACCGCATAAGAAAAGCATGGAGTGTGCAATAAATGAAGAGTTTTTGAGGTGTACAATAATCGGCTATTTATCCTATAAGAGAAAGATATATTTAATACAAACGTCCTTCGCGCTAGATTGTTAATGACATAACAAGGATTATCTACAGTGCTTCGCAAAAAGCTTTGCACATCATAAATCCCAATTCTCCCCTACAATGTTGGCCGAAATAATTGGTCCTGAGAAGGATGTATGCATCTCAAGAGCACCTCAACAAAACCCACTCTCGGTGCGCTGACGTTTCAGTCTACACGACATCATCGCACAAAACGTCTTTGTTATCTCTAATCCAAAAATCACAATGTATCATTGGAGGTAGGGTCGCATGTATGTTGCTGCTGTGCTGCATCTTAGTTCATAAACTTCCGGTAGTGCGAAAGGTTGTCATACCGTTTCTTTTCACTGGGAACTCTAAAGAGGAAAAGCTCACATAACAATAATAGAACGTACACAATTCCGGATACGTCTGACTGTTGGTACCTACATTATTGCTTTCTCCTGGGAGCACAGCTGCTTTTTGCTAGTTGCCGCTCAATTTATGACAGCAACAAGGAAAATAAACTTCGCTGTTGCAATTTTCGTTAATGTTTAGCAAACCGGATGGAATGAGAATCACGCAAAAAAAAATGCGCATTATCCCAGCTGACAACTACTTTTCGAAGAAAGAAAAAAAAAACTGTTCAATTGACGTGTTCAGTTTTTTCTTCACAAAAAAAATCTATTAAATCAGTTACGACTACTAAAACTAGCAGGCAGTGTAAATGAACTACTATTGCTTTTAAGTATCATCAAATATTTATGGTCCGAAAGTGCCACAACAGTACCACCACTATGCAATAATCAGAAGCCAACTAAATACATCTGCCACTCTTATTAAAAATCTGCTGATTAATGGGATAGGGTCAAAGAGTGACAGAAATCTAGTCAAGTGTAAAAGCATATGGAAATCCATTCCAAAAGCTTAAAAGGACGTACGTTATGTTGCAGCATGAACGTCAGAAGGCTGAATGCGTAGCTATCCTGGCCCTCCACATTTTCACGATAAGGCACTTCCAGCGCAGCGTTTGTACTCCACCGGCAAAATAAAAAAAAAAAAACCTTCATCGGAAGAGGCACGATACATAGTAAGTTTACATTGTGAATATGACTGCTACCTTTTAGCTCTAACCGAATGGGCAGAGAACATGAAAATGAAAACCGGAATGAAAAGGCATTCAAATTTCATGGTTTAGCGCTACCACTGAATTATTCAGTATTTATCTTTTGTGAAGTCATTTATTTCCCACCAAGCAGCCAACCAACGGCGGTTGATTCTTTTCAATAGCTTTGAATGAGCCTGTGTCGGTGTACCAGGATACATATGTGGAAAAGTGATTCTCGAACTAAAATGCAAATAGAGATGGAATAAATGAAATGAGCAGCATTGGTGGGGTCTAAAAAAATGGAACAGTGGATAGTAGGGAATAATAGTTTGACATTTTGTTTAAATCGCTCTTCGAGTTGTTGTTTTAACATGATACGTTGGAAAATCAGTTGTATAATTTATTCCAGTGTTCACTAAATTTGAACTTTTGATTACATGTCTGTACTTGAATATCAAACATTGGTGAGTACACTGAAACCTCAGTTTAGAAGATAATCTATTTTCGCCCGTTGACAGTGCCTATCCATAATGGTGACTAGTTATGGAAAATTAATTATATCGTCGATAAACATTTCTTACTAATAAGCACTACTAATAAGCAAATAACAAAATGTCAGTTTTATAACATTTTCCATCCTTGCCTTTGAAACTCCATAGAACAACCCAAAACCTGCGGAAACGTATTAAAAACGCTTCTGAAACCCCGTCAGCTTCTGACACCACTTGCAACGCCTTCAAACATCTCTAAAACTCCTTTTGCGACCGTCGGAAACTTCTTTAAAGTTCCTTACTTACCTTACCGGTCAGGCTAAGGCCGGAGTGGCCTCTGCTGTACATAGTAGCCGCCTCCATTCCACTCGGTCCATGGCTGTTTGCCTCCAGTTCCGCACTCTGCGTAGGGTCCGCAGATCGTCCTCCACTTGGTCGACCCACCTAGCTCGCTGCGCTCCACGTATTCTTGTACCGGTCGGATGACTCTCGAGAACCATTTTAGTTGGGTTGCTATCCGACATCCTGATGACGTGACCCGCCCACCGTAGCCACCCGATTTTCGCGGTATGGACGATGGTTGGTTCTCCCAGCAGCTGATGCAGCTCGTGGTTCATTCGCCTTCTCCAAGTCCCGTCTTCCATCTGCACTCCGCCGTAACTTCGTGTTACGGCGAACTTTATTCGATCGTAGAGTTCTGCGGAGTCCAAAGTAGGCACGATTTCCTGCCACAATGCGCCTCTGAATTTCTCAGCTGGTGTCGTTGTCGTCGGTCACCAGTGAGCCCAAGTACACGAATTCTTCAACTGCCTCGATTTCATCACCGTCGATAGAAATTCGGGGTGGCGGGCGCGGTGATTCCTCCCTGGAGCCCTTTGCCATGATGTACTTTGTCTTCGACACATTAATGACTAATCGGATTCGCCTGGCTTCACTCTTTAGTCGGATGTACGTTTCCGCCATCGTCTCAAATTTACGAGCAATAATATCAATATCATCGGCGAAACCAAGCAGCTGAACGGACTTCGTGAAAATCGTCCCACTCGTGTTTATCCCCGCTCTTCTTATTACACCCTCCAAAGCAATGTTGAACAGCAAGCACGAAAGACCATCACCTTGCCGTAACCCTCTGCGAGATTCGAAGGGACTCGAGAGTGTCCCTGATACTCGAACTACGCACATCACTCGATCCATCGTCGCCTTGATCAACCGTATCAGTTTATCCGGGAATCCGTATTCGTGCATAATCTGCCATAGCTGTTCTCGATCGATTGTATCATACGCCGATTTGAAATCGATGAACAAGTGATGCGTGGGCACGTTGTATTCGCGGCATTTCTGCAACACCTGGCGGATGGCGAACATCTGGTCCGTTGTAGCGCGTTCACCCATAAATCCAGCCTGATATTGCCCCACGAACTCTCTTGCAATCGGTGATAGACGGCTGCATAAAATTTGAGAGAGTATCTTGTAGGCAACGCTCAGTAGTGTGATCGCGCGGTATTTCCCGCAATCCAACTTGTCGCCCTTTTTGTAGATGGGACACACGATACCTTCCATCCATTCCTCCGGTAATACTTCCTCCTCCCAAATCTTGGTAATGACCCAGTGTAGTGCTCTCACCAGTGCTTCTCCACCATATTTTAGAAGCTCGCTTGGTAGTTGATCTGCTCCAGCGGCTTTGTTGTTTTTCAACCGGCCAACCTCCTCCTCAATCTTTTGAAAGTCAGGGGCCGGAAATCTTTCGTCCTGTGCACATACTCCTTGATCTGTTACCACGCCACCTTCGGTACTTGCAACGTCGCCATTGAGGTGCTCATCGTAATGCTGCCGCCACCTCTCGACCACATCACGCTCGCTCGTGAGAATATTCCCGTGATTAGTTAGTTGTTGTGTCTCGATTAGATAGACGTCGTTGTCTGTGCTCGATCTTTGAATATAAATTAAGTGTTGTTACGTTCGTCATTTAGTAGCTCCACGTAGTTTTGTTGATCCGTGAAAGCGTGATAATCGTATCAAGCGCATTAGAAAACCCAGCCGTATCGGCAAATAGTCAACATTTCGTGTGATAATATCATCCTGCTGTCGAAGATAATTTCCACGGCGGTATAGCCATTCTCGCCTTTTACTATGGAAAGTGAAAGAATGTGTAAAAAATGCTCTCAGAGAGTCGAGGCGAATGACGAGTACTACATCATCTGCAAAGGAACATGTGCTGGTATATTTCATTGCAGCTGTGTTGGCATTCGAGGTATGCATTGGAAGGCTATGAACGATCTAACAGGAAATCTCATCTGGATGTGCGTCTGCTGCATGGCAAATTTCAATAGTACAAAGAACGGTAGCTCATCCGAAACTTCGACTGCTGAGCCAACGAAATCGATCGAAGCTGATGTGAGCGAACTGAAGATCGCAGTCGCTAGAATAACGGACACCATTGCTTCGATGACAAAAACCATACCTACAATATCACCGACCAACAACACTGCCCAGTCAACACACGATCGCATATGATGTTGGATAGGATGCAAAAGTGGAGGCGATATACACACACTTTACACGCGGTTAAATGGAAGCAGGTACGCATATGGCCTCCACTTAAGCATCTTATTCAACATCATATGAGACTTTGTGTTAGGTGGGTGAGCAGGTACGGCAGGTACACTCTCCGCCCGATCCTATCACACTACTCAATGGGACGGCGTCGTCCGGGGATATTACAACAACCGAGGAAAGCCTGCACACAACGGACGGAGATTGTTTCTCTCTGTTGCTCACGAACATTGACAGCAGCGCGACCGAGTGTGATGTGCAATGGATGGTGTCTCATGCGATTGGCCTTACAACTCTCGAGCACCTGGACGTCACGAAATTGGTGTCGTAATGGAAAACTCGTTGCAATTTGGACTTTATATCTTTTAAAGTAGTTTTGCCTTCGAAACACAAATTTCGCGCTTTGGATCCTGCAACATGGCCAAAGAATGTGCGGTTTAGAGAGTTCGTGCGAAAAACTGATACTTGGAAACCTAACATTCGATTGACTGATCATTAACTCTGTTTAATTAAATAATTTGTAATAGATTTGTGTAATCGTTTCTGCTGTCAGAAATATGTTGATTGTTGTGTAATGGAATGTGATATAGTTTGTATTGAAATGTGGTATATTATTAGAGTAAGGTATTCAATAAGACTCATACGAAGTCAGTTGGATTTAAATAAATAAATAAATAAATAAATAAATAAATAAATAAATAAATAAATAGATTATCTCGGCACATGTCGGATTGTGGCACAAAGCCTCTGCGCGAGCGGTTCAGTTTCTCGTAGAACTTTCGTGTGTCCTGGTTTTCTGTTTGATGGATATCTTTGCGGGGGAAGAAGGTGCTTCGGACTACCATACCACGGGAGGCTGCAAAGTTTACGCATCGCTGGCTGTTATCATTCGATACGGCGTGCAGGCTGTTTCGCCTGATTACCGGTGGCGAGCAACCATCGTATGTTTGCTCTAACTGCGCGTAGAACGCTTCTTTCTCGTCATCGGGTCTCCCTTCGTGTGGGCGGTGGACGTTGATGATGCTGTAGTTGAAGAAACGGCTCTTAGCTCTCAACGTGCACATCCTTGCGTTGATCGGCTGCCACCCGATCACAGGTTGTCGCATCTTGCCCAACACTATAAATCCTGTTCCCAGTTCATTGGTGGTGCCACAGCTTTGGTAGAAGGTAGCCGCTCGATGCCCGCTTTTCCACACTTTCTGTCCAGTCCAACAAAGTTCCTGCAACGCCACGATGTCGAAGTTCCGGGGATGTAGTTCGTCGTAGATTATCCTGTCACATCCTGCGAAACCTAGTGACTTGCAATTCCATGTTCCAAGTTTCCAATCGTAGTCCTTATTTCGTCGCGTGGGTCTTTGCCGATTGTATCGAGTCGTATTTTCTCCTATGTTATTCGCAATGGGGATTTTTACGGGTGGCTTATTGGGCCTACGCCAACACTCCTGTCTCGCCGGAGGGCCATCGTGTCAGTTCTGTTTAACGTCCCAACCAACACTGGGACGACCACGCTGATGGGGCTACCACCTTGGATCTAGCTGGGCGTGGTGCAGCGTTTCTTACTCAGCCGCTGGATGCCAGAACAGAAGCTGTTTGAGCCGCACCTCCTTGGTGAACAGACACTCGGATCGTACCTCCTCAATCTAGCTGAAGTCAGAAGGACAACAGTGCCCAGGCTGCACTACCAGCTAAGCACACAACTCTTAGCTGGCGGTCTTTGTCATCGCTTGACCCGTGGAAGCATGAGGTAGGAACTTGTGAGGACCAGAGCTATATTGGACGCTCTCCTTATCGACTCACCGTTTTGCAGCCCTCTTTAAAGCTCCACTCTGCTGAAATCTTACGAAATCCCTTCAAACACCTTGAAGCCTGTTGAAACCATAGTAAATACACGGAAACCCATTGAATTCTCCTGAACGCATTAAACACTAATGAGTTCCCCCGATAACACCGATAACCAGAGATGGGAACACTTACTTGGAAAGAGCTACACTCACTTCATATTCTCTCAGCTGAAGCATGCTATCAAAAACAGTGTAAAACAGAGGAATTTTATTTTGCAGTTTTATCTAAAAAATTGCCGAATGAAGCAAGGGTCGCACGCGTATACCAAAGTCATGAAAGCGACTCTCAACGAAGTGGGTCTATAATTTACAATCACTGAGTGGATACTATCCACTGGATAGCCACCTCCACAGTCTTCTTTGCGACTGCGTGTACGACCCTTACTTTATTTGGCATTTTTTTAGACAAAACTACAACCATAAAGTCCTCCATACACTGTTTTTGATAGCGTGCTTATGAGCTGAGGGAATATAAAGTTAGTGTAGCTCTTTTAAGGTAAGTGTTGCCATCCCTGGTTATCGGTATTTTCAGGGGAACTTTAATGCGTTCAGGAGTATTCATTTTCAGTGGTTTTAAGATGGGTTCAACAGGCTTCAAAATAGTTTAGGGGTCTTAATGGGGGTTTCAAGGCGTTTAAAGGGATTCCGTGAGGAATTTCGAGCTGAGAGAATACTAATTTAATGTAACTCTTTCCAAGTGAGTAATCGCATTCCTGCTGGTAAACGCAGAATCTCCCTTAAAACGGCATGAAACCCAACTGATATACTTCTGAAATCCCAAAAAACCCTGTAAACTTCTTTTGAACTTCCCTGTAGCCCTCTGAAATCCCCGGAACTCTCTGGAAACGCCTTGGAACCCCTGTGAAGCCCTCCTTAACCCATATTCACCCAGCGTCCTATTTATAGGACAGATGCCCCGAACGCCCAGCGTCCTATAAATAGGACAGTCCTTGTGTTGTGAATATCTCCAGAATTATGTAAAATTTGAGAATACTTTCTTCAGAGAAGATATTCTCCACATCCGTACCTTGCTCATAGTGGACAATATAGTTTGTTACTGTTTCACTAGATGGTGTAAACCAGTGATTCCCAAAGTGGGCGAAATCGCCCCCTTGGGGGCAAAAATCAGGCTCAGGGGGGCGAAAATTTGAGAAATCAAAATTGGGGGGCGAAAATACTGAAAAGGGGGGCGATTTTTTCAATGATTGGAAAACATCAAAAGTATTGAATTATAAGTCGAGAATGTGAACTGAATCATAAAAACTCCCTGACATTCAAGCTTACAGTTCAAGTTTTGTCTAAGGTAATAAAAAATGCTGTGACTATTAAACATAAGCATCGACTTAATTCTACAGAATTATTGGTATCTATGTGGGCTCTTTGGCAAAATTGTTAGACGTATTTCTGAAGGGTTTGTGTGATTCTGGAAATCTAAATAAAAATATATTTGAATACTCTTATAATGAACATTCATGAATCGTGATTAGTTTTTGTCAAAATAATGAAAAGATTTTTTTTTTCGCGAATTGATGAGAAAAATTGCGTTTCAACTCGTAGGCGGACTTATTAATGGAATTTCCAAGCAAATACATGAATAGCGTCAGGGACCATTTGGGCAGGAGCACCTATTTTGGGCACTTGCTGCTATAACTCAGTCAATTTTAAACCGATAGACTTGAATTTTTGTACATGGCTAGATACGTGTCTCAAAAATCAAGTCAATCGGTTCAAAATTGACTGAGTTATAGCAGCAAGTGCCCAAATAGGTACTCCTGCTCAAATTGTCCCAGACCGAATTTCAGAGCGCTTTTCTTATGAAATTCGTATCACAGTGTTTACAAACAACTGTGTTTGAAAGTATTTCAGAGAAGCTTCTCGGAGGAACTCCGAGAAGTTCATTTGAAAACATATCAAAAATTCTGCGTAAAATTCCATTTAAATATGCCATATTTACTTATTTGATAAACAGAAAGCATTCAAATTTCTACAAAGCTCGTTGATTTGAATCTGGATGTGGATTTGGAAAAACGAAACTACATTTGAAAATACATCGATATTTATTATTAACCCTAAAAGGGATACCTGGGGTCCATTGGACCCCAGGCGCCAGGAGCTCGTCTTTGATGGAACACACTCAGCGAGGTGACGAAACTGAGGCCATGAAGGTATCCCTTTTAGGGTTAATATTCTTCCTAATTGTCGGCAACAAACCGATATTTTTCTGAGTTGCACTTTTTTCACATAGCATATGTTTGTAATGGTTTTCAAATTCTGACTACTTGTGACCAAACATTGACTCTCAGTCGTTGAGAAAGTCGTTTTAAGAACAATTATAAAACATCTGGTTGGGAATATCGAGTGTTCATATGTGTTAACAGTTTTTTTTCTTTTTCGTTTAATAAATGTTCAATTAACAACGGTTTGAGAAGTAGGCATAAACACGATTTCAATATTTTTGTAAGTACGAGTTAAATTCACAATATTTTCAAATGCGGAAAATCAACGCATTTACAAAACAATTTAATGAAAATGAGAGCGACACAGATTTAGATACACTGAATGGCACTGCTAGATTTGCCACAGTAGCGTTTTTAAAGGCATTAACTAAGCACAGTTTCAGCCTTCTACTATAGAAAAAAATAGAATCTCACCTAGGGGGGCGAAAATATTTTTTTGAAGCTCTAAGGGGGCGATACCTCCTAAAAGTTTGGGAAACATTGGTGTAAACGATGCTGCAAAGATTACATATTGTTACGATCTATGAGCTTCATTTCCAATGCGAAAGTAATTTATTTCCCTGGAATCTTGACAATGCTCAATAATTTATAGTTCATTTCTTCGGCAGAGTTGTTAATCAATACATACAAAAGTCGATGTATGTATGATTGTATGTTTATATGTTTGTATGTTTGTCTATTTGTATGTTTACCTTGCACGTATGTATATATGTATGTATGTGCTGGCATAAGTCTGGAATGCGTCACAAAATTTCATTCAAATTTGGCATATACATTTCTAAGGATGTGGAGGTAGTAGTAGGGGTATTGGAATTCAAGATGGCAGCTTAGGTTCTAAGATGGCGGCCAAAACTCCAAAATGTATGCTATTTAACGACAATATGGGTATCTATCGATCGGGCTTGATCAGTAGAAGTCAATAATCGATATTTAACGCTATTTTGAAATCCAAGATGGCGGAACAAAACATGGTAGTTTGAGCTATGATATCATGGAATATGGGTATCTATCGATCGGGCTTGATCAGTAGAAGTCAATAATCGATATTTGACGCCGTTTTGAAATCCAAGATGGCAGACCACATCCAAGATGGTAGTTTCAATTCTACACTATTTCTGCCGATATTTTTTTTTTTCAAGCAATCCTAGATCATAAAGATGTCTTCTATGGTTCTTACAGGAATTCCTGCGTAGCTTCAAGCCGGCATTCCTGTCGTGATCCTTCTAAGGACTCCATCAAGTATTCGGGCTTCCTTCAGGAATAACTTCAGGGATTTTTTTCCAGAGTTGCTTTCGTAAATCCTGAAAGGATCCTTACAGAAATTTTAGCCAGTATTCCTTCATAGATTTCTGCTGGAATTACTTCACAGACTCATTCTTGTATACATTCTAAAAGTTCTGTCGAAATATTCAGTTGAATAAATTCTAGTGGAATTCTTTCAGGTATACGTCTCGCGATCCATGCTGGCTTCTCGGGAGTTTATACAGCAATTTCTCCTGGGATTTCTTCTGTGATTATTATAAGGGTTTCCTACCAAGCTTTCTGCTGAATTTCCTCTCAGGATTCTTCCAAATATGCCCCAGAATCTCCTCCTGGGATTTCTTCTGTGATTATTATAAGGGTTTCCTACCAAGCTTTCTGCTGAATTTCCTCTCAGGATTCTTCCAAATATGCCCCAGAATTCCTTAAGGGAACGTCCATAAATTACGTCACGCAAAAATCGACCATTTTCAACCCCCCCCCCCAACCTCCGGAAACTTCTCCTAAATTCCCAGAGCCACCTGAAATATACTGAATCGCCTTGAATTCTTTACGTATCCCCACGAGGAACCGCGTAAACTTTTCATTGACTCTCCTGAATCCTGAAACTCCATGAAATGGCTTGAATTGCATTGAAGCCCTTCTAAAACCTCCTGAACATTCCGGGAATTTCTTTAAAAACTTTCTTTCAACCGTGTTGCCAGAGCTACGCTTTTTGTAGGGTAAGTTCGAAGCCAATACCCCCAGTCCCATTGATTTTTGACTCACTCGACTTTACTGCAGCCCATATCCACAGTGATGATCTCTCCCATACACGTTTTGTTTGTTGCGTTGTTCCCTGGGACTATCTGGCCGCACTGGAAATCAGCTAACATTTCTTCCTTGATCTGACAAATTGTCGTTAACATTGCTGGGTTTGGAAACAAGCATATGAGTAACTCTCGCTGAGACCGGCCTGTCAATCAGTGATCGTATAAGATGTTCAGTAAGATGTTAAAGTGGAGACGATATGCGTACATTTTACATGCGCCGTAAAATACACCTTGTCTTTAAAAATGTTTAAGGTGGCGATGATCTGAAAATCCTCGCCAAAAAAGTAAGGAAAATGCATTTGGTTACTCGAATTGATGAACGTTAGTAAGAGTTACTCAAATTGATGAACGTCAGTAAGAGTTCAGAAATCATTTTTGCGGACCCCTCGATTTTGGGTAATTGTTGGCTCATTTAACTCGTTTTAACTCGAAAGATTTTCCAAAAGCCACCTCTACACGAAATGTTGTTGAAAAGAGGAGAACTACATTTAGCAGCTATAAAAAGTTATTGAATTCATCCGCCATCTTAAATGACATCTTAAAAAACAGACATTTCTAATTTTTTTATATGTTGTTTATAAATGCCCCAGCTTTCAATCAGTGCAAACATTTTTTGAAAATCGATGGTTGCCAACATGGCGACTCAACTCTTGATTTTATTAACTGTAAATTGTGGCTATCTTTCTTCTTTGCAACAACGTTTCATTTTCAGGTTGATTTCGAAGAAAATAACGAGGTATTATAGTTCAAATGGGCCAACTTTTGATCAAAATTGAGGGGTCCGTAAAAATGTTGGTGGCTTTAACTATCGGGGGGTCCATCAGTTTGAGTAATCAAATACATTTTCCTTACTTTATTGACGACTACTTTCAGAAAATCGGCACCCCAAACATTTTTCAAGACAAAGGTAAACAGTGGGCCGGTCTAATCGAGAGTTATGCTCTCTTATTACATAATATTAAATAATTTTCAATTTTAAATCAAACTAAGCAAATTCATAAAAAAAACTTTTCTGACATTTTTCAGGCTTTTTCATGTCGGCGAAAACTGAATCGTATTATCAAACTTTGATGACAAACACCTACGCACATTTTTTAATGAGACACGTCTCTTACTTTAGTTATTTTGCACATAACATTTAACTAATCATCTTCTATTGAATAGTTATCAGCGTTATACGCCAAGTAAAAATATAAAATTTTACGGTTACGAAATGCCATCAGCAAGAAAAAATAAACCTAACCTAGGGTAGGACAAAACATGTCATACTCAGACATTAATAACTCCACCTTCCGCGTTTTTATAGGTACGTCCTCTAAATACTTGTTTCGCAAATATCTTTCCTTTCATGTTTTCCGTGCCGGGAAAAGGCTTTCTCCTGTGGTGCTCTTTTTCCGCTACTGGTCTATTGTTCCTCCTGGCAGTTGACGTTCAATCTACCGGATTCCGTTAAAATGTAGCACCACCACCGGTAGAGCACGAAAAAACTCTCGGAACAGGTAGTGGCATCTCCTTTCCGAGAGTTTTCCAGCAAAATTGTGCACTGCAAGTGAGATGGTACACAAACTGAAAATACAAAGAAAGTAACATCACAAAAAGAATTTTTGCATTTCACCAACAAGCAGCGCGGCGCTTTCTTTCCCCTTTTGTGATGCGCAGCTTCCTGCAGAAGAGTAATCATGCCGGAATATCTTTATTCAGCAGGAAGTGTTTGTTTCATTTACTCGTTTCCTTCGCTCGTGGAGATTTCCGTTTTTAAATTTGAAAAATCCAACCCACCAACGTACACGCTGGGTCATCGTGTTGGCATTAATGCGAGCAAAAATAAGAAGTTTTTCAGAATCTGACTGAGGATTCCTGTAACAGGTACAGTTTTTAAAAATAAAATATTCACAAAAAAATCATTGATCGATTGATTGATTTGTCTTTATTAAAGAGACTTTCAGCCCGCAACAGTTTCCTTAATTGTTTTAAAATGTACATCTGCTCATCAATATCATCAGAACATCTTGATTTGAACATTCTCAGTTTTTTAATGAGTTTTAATTCACGAAACTTAATGTTTCCATGGGAAATATACTAATTTTCATTATTTAAAATATTATTTATTTAGATATGCGTTTTGAAAATATTTTTAGTCAACTGATTCAGACACCGACCTCAAAACTTCTGTAGCACTCAAAGTTTTTGAAGAGACTTTACTTCGATATTTTCAGCAAGAAACACTATTTTCCTTATAATTTTAATTTTTTATTGTCTATATTGAAGTTTTTTGAAAAATTCTTCCGGGAATTCCTCCAGAACTTCTAAAAGAATTCTTCCAGAAATGCTTCCGGAAATTTTCAGCAAGAAACACTATTTTCCTTATAATTTAAATTTTTGATTATCTATATTGAAGTTATTTGAAAAATTCTTCCGGGAATTCCTCCAGAACTTCTAAAAAGAATTCTTCCAGAAATGCTTCCGGAAATTCCTCCAGAAATTCTTTCGGGAATTAATCCAGAAATCCGGTAATTCTACGAAACACAATCCTGCAAAAAGTCCACTTGGAATTCCTCCAGAATTTCTTTTAGGAATTCCTCGAAAAAATCCTCCGGTAATTGCTCCACAAATTCATCCAGGGCTTCTTCTAGAAATTATTCCGTGCATTTATTCAGAAACTAGCTGACCCGGCAAACCTTGTATTGCCCATTTTAATTTTTGCTCATGCACTACGTCTCAGTTTTTTTGTTAATTTTCTGAACTTATTCTACATATGAACGGTGGCTATGAGCTTATTGTCTGATTTTTTTTTATGCGAAGGCCCACTCTTTCATATCAGTGCAAAAGAACAGTCTATTTTAAAATAAGGAAAAATCTCAGAATAAGAATGTCGTTTGGTGATTTGATTGCTAATCAATTCTTTATCAATGTGACTTAAAGGGACAAATCGTATATGACCGTAACAGTTCAACTGCCATAAACTTACTCAACAGTGCCACTCTAAAGAAAAACCTTCGATAAACAGAAGGAAACATTTAGATATGCTGTAAATTGTAGCAGTTGGTCCGTAAAGAAAACGGGACTTGAAAGAACAGCCTATTACTAAAAGAAGGAAACACCTGTGATGGAGTGAGCATTATAAGCAGCAGGAAGTTCAATCTGTGTGACAAAGATGGCATGGTGATCATTATGCCTGTGAATTATATGAACATTCGGCCTGATGTCCATTCGAGCTATTCTTCATTCGACTCTATGAACTTCGGCCTAATAACCGTCGGCCGTACACTTCCGGAAATTTTCAGCAAGAAACACCATTTTCCTTATAATTTTAATTTTTTATTATCTCTATTGAAGTTATTTGAAAAATTCTTCCGGGAATTCCTCCAGAACTTCCAGAATTAGATCCAGAAATAGCTCCAGTAATTCTTCGAAACACAATCCTGCAAAAACTCCACTTGGAGTTCCTCCAGAATTTCTTTTAGGAATTTTTCCAAAAAAATCCTCCGGTTATTGCTCCACAAATTCATCCAGGGCTTCTTCTCGAAATTCTTCCGTGCATTTATTCAGAAATTTCTCCGGAAATTCCTCAAGAAATTCCTCGTGAAATTAATCCAAAAATTGCTCCGAAAATTTTTGGAGACATTTCTCCGGGAATATGTACAGACATTTCTCTGGGAATACCGCCAAAAAACTTCTAGAAATTCCTCAGAAGTTCCGCTGGAAACTTCTCCAGAAATGTGTCAGAGAATCCCTCCAAGGATTCTTTCGTGCATTCCTTCAGTCAGTTCTTCGTGGATTGCAGCAAAAAATCCTTCTGCAATTTCTCCAAGATTTTTTTGAAAATTCATTCAGAAATTTATCAGGGAATACCTCTAGAAAGTCCTCTGGAATTTGTTTTAGAAATTCCATGGGCAATTCATCCAAGAATTTCATCTAAATTTCACCAAGACATTATTCCGGTAATTTCTCCAGAAGTTCCTTCGGGAATTCATCAAAAAATTCCTCCAGAAACTTTTCCGAGAATTCCTCCAAAAAGTCCTTCGGGAATTCTTCCAGAAAATTCTTCCAGAAATTTCTCCAGGAATTCTTCCTGAAGTTCTCCTGAAAATTCCTCCAGATTTTTTTAAAGAATTTTTCAAGAAATACCCAAGCGAATTCTTTCAGAAATTTGTCAATAAATTATTTTAAAACAATCTTCCAAAGAGGGAATTCTTGGGAATTCCCCAAAAAATGTCTCCATTAGTACTTCCAAAAATTAAAATTTTTATGGGGATTCCTATAGAAATTCCTCAAGCAATTTCTCTAGGAATTTACTAACAAACTGTTGGAAATTCCTCAAGAAATTCTTCCGCGAATTCCTCAAAAAATCATCCAAAATCACAATTTCATCTAAAACTTCTTCGAGAAATTCCTTCAGATCTTCTTCCTGAAATTTCCTCAGAAATTTCTCGGGTATTTTTGTTAAAATTCTCCCGCAAATTCCTTCGGGAGTTCCTCCAGAAATTCTTCCAAGAATTCATCCAAATATTACTCCGGAAATTCTCCAGAAAGTTCCCAGAGAAATTTCCTCAGACAAACCTCGAAGAACTCCCTCAGGGTATAGAGGAATTCCACGGAGTCATGTCAGTCGATCCTGAGCGACCATTTCAAAAATATCTGAAACTTTGCACAGTTTTTCAATTTCATCTAAATCGCCATTTTTCGATATCAAACCTTCATATTCACTCACGACTAACTTTTCAAAAGGGTGTATGCGAAAATAGTTCAAAAATATTCAAAAAGCTGTACAGCAAAAACGCATTGTTCGATTGTTATGAATTTTTCAGCAAAGTTAGATAACTAAATGATGATTCCTTAGAAAATATACACTGTAAAAAAAATCTTTTTTTACTTTAAAAAAATATGATCTTTGTCACAAAAACTCAAATATCTCAAAACCCTATCTTTTTACCAACGTCAATTTTTTAGGGAAAATGGCCCATTATATCAGCTATCTACCATAAAATTTTGGTGATGGTAAACTGATAAACAAAAAAGTTATGACATTTCAAACATTTCACAATTTTTACATTTAGTAACAAAAAAAAAAATTTTTTCTGTGTAAATTATTTCGAGAATTATATTTTGATGCTGATTTTATTGTAAAGGCTATCGCCTGAATTAAACAAGTTGTTTTCATGATATTTTTGTTTGATATTTCATAATTACTATAGTATCTATTTGAAACTAAGACGCGATCCAATGTTGTGATCAAAAATATTGAGAGTGTCATACTTTTTATTGTACCTGACTGGTGAAAAAATCCCTTGATAGTGTTGAAAAGCTGTTGATCATAAGAAAAATGGAATTAAACTTATTTTTAGGACGTAAGCTGCATATTAAAAGTTTTATATATACGCGTATACGTCTAGTTGATCTGCAAAAAAAAAATATCTCTTAGAGAACAGACTTTATGATCGGAAGAATGCGAGTAACTTCAACAACAACAAATGCATGAGAGGTACATACCACAGACAAACAGACGAAACGCCTAGAACAATTTTCGTGATAATCCATCGCCCAGTTCACACTACCACCACCTGGTGGAAATGTTTCACGAAACACTGCGTTATGCAATATCGTCATCAGAAAGCGCTAGTGTGAAACGTCAAACGCAAAGAAAGACGATGGGCGCTCTTCTGGTTATGAAAGCCACAACCAAGATTCAAAATGATCGTTAAAGGCGTGGTGAATGAAAATTTCGTCAGTGTTACGTTTGTTTGTCTGTATACATACCATGACAATGCTCACGAAAAAGCAAAAAAATGCTACCGCTATGGATATTAAAAAAATTATAGTAAATTTTTTCTTCAGCCAAGCAAACAACACCAAACTAGTCAGTTAAGGCCGGACGGGACGGTGGTTGAATCGTCCGCCATTTCTCTGTTGTTAGTAAGATGCAAATCTCAACTTCTACTTCATATTATTGGCTAAAAATTTGATCGTTCATTTGCTCACTTGCGGTGCACAATCGACTAAAGTTTCAGTTACGTCAGTGTAGTGGAAATTGATATTTGCATCTTCAAAATCGTGAGGCAAATTGTTAGAAAGAGAAGGAAGATAGGAAAAATAACACGTCGTCCCGTGCGGCCTTAAAAGTAATAAGTGATTTTGTTTATTATAATCTAACGAACAACATGAACAGTCGCTTTCTCAAAGGTCTTTAACTCAACGCTCTCTTGTAGACCGTTTGATGAAAAAAAATTGTCCAAAAGAGTTACGAAATCTCACCGAAAGCACCATAGATAAACTGAAAGAGACTGGTTAAGCCCAAATTGAATACAAATTTACGCATTTGCACGTCCTGCCGTCTAGACTTCGACAAATGAGCCATCTGTATATCATCGGTAAAGCAGGGCGCAGAAAGTTCGAAAACGACAACAACTGAGAAATTGCCAGAAGTGCTAAGTGCAGAGAGTCATGCTACCGTACCATCAGCGACATCTGTTTAAACAATTTAATCACGCCCCTTTTCAAAAATGCTTTGAAATATACTTCAACATCTATACCCATTTCAATATGTTTAACGTTGCAAAACACGCTTTCAACATTCATGTTGAAGGAGAGGGAAAACACTTGTCCTCAAATGTAACAGCAAACTAATAAATAAACGACTAATGCGCGGAGGGCGTGATAAAATCGGAACATTACTGTACATATAATATACATAATACATAATAAAAACAGCTTGGTTTACTCACGTAAGGCCATTAACAATAAAATCAGCATCAAACTGCGATTTCCGGCCGAAATAATTTACACTAAAAAAAAATTATTACTAAATGTGAAAATTGTGAAATGTTTGAATTGTCATAACTTTTTTGTTTATTAGTTTATCATCACCAAATTTTTATGGTAGATTGCTAATACAATGAACCGTCTTCCCTGAAAAAAATACGTTGGTAAAAAATAGGGTTTTGAGATATTTAAGTTTTTGTGACAAAAATTATATTTTTTAATGTTAAAAAAAGATTTTTTTCACAGTGTATATTTTCTTAGGAATCACCATTTAGTTATCTAACTTTGCTGAACAATAAAATTAGCATCAAACTGCGATTTCCGGCCGAAATAATTTAGACAGAAAAAAATATTTACCAAATGTGAAAATTGTGAAATGTTTGAAATGTTATAACTTTTTTGTTTATTAGTTTACCATCACCAAATTTTTATGGTAGATTGCTAATACAATGGACCGTCTTTTCTAAAAAAAATACGTTGGTAAAAAGATAGGGTTCTGAGATATTTGAGTTTTTGTGACAAAAATGATATTTTTTAATGTCAAAAAAGATTTTTTTTCACAGTGTATATTTTCTTAGGAATCACCATTTAGTTATCTAACTTTGCTGAAAAATTCATAGCAATCGAACGAACCATTTCGGCTGTGCAGATTTTTGAATATTTTTGAACCATTTTCACATACACCCTTTTGAAAAGTTAGTCGTGATTCAAAATAAAAATTTGATATCGGAAAATGGCGATTTAGATGGAACTGAAAAACTGTGCAGAGTTTCAGTTCAATAGAAAATCATGAATTAAAAAATTTCATTAATTTTGATGCTGTTGCTTGGAATCGCTCTATACTCAATAATTTCCCTCAAAAATGCCTCAAAACATTTCCACACAGAATCCTCAAGGAATTACCTCAGGGATCCCTCAAGAAATTTTCCTTGAGAACTCTCAAGGAATTCACACAGAGGTTACTCAAGAAATTTGCTCAAAAATTTATTAAGGAATTTCCTCAAAAATTTTTCTCAGAGAATCTTCAAGAAATTCTCATGTGGTTTCGGCAGGGATCCTCAAGAAAATTCCTCGAGGATTCCTTAAGAGATGCTCGCACGGATTTCTTAAGGAACTACCTCAGAGCATCCTCAAGGAATTCCTTCAGTCAGTGACTACTCAAGTAATTTCCGCATTGGTAACTTGAGGAATTTGTTCGGGGATTTGTTAAGAAATTTTATCAGACAATTCTCAAGAAGTTCACTCAGGGAATCCTCAAAAAAATCCCTCAGGGATGGCACCTGGAGGCATTCCTGGAGGAATTCTCAAAGGAACTTCTGAAGGAATTCCTGGAGGAATCTTCAAAGGAATACCTGGAGAAACTCCCAAAGGAATTCCTAGAGAAATCGCTGAAGCAATTAATAAAGGAATCACTGAAGGAATTGCAAGGGAATTCCTGGAGGAGTCCCCGAAGTTTATCGATATTATGGACACTATTTTCATCCCACATCAGTGGAATATTCACAACTATTCTGGAACAAATCATTTCGTCGAGTTATTTTTAAACGCGTTTTATGATTCCGGTTTCATGCAGGGCAAACATATCCAACGCACCCTGAAGTAATGCTCGCATCTAATTGCATAGTTTTTTTTTTTTTTCAATTATTTCATTTACTGTGAACGAACGTCAGTCCATTTCATAGAACGAAATCCCTATACACTTATCAGATAAAAAACAAACAATCGCGTTAACTTTTAATACGCAAGAGAAACTACGCTTATCATCAATTTCTATACTGCATCTCAATGCATTGGTTCTCGATGCGAGGCGAGGTGCCTTCAACGCATACACATGTGGGACACACAGCAGCTTCCCAACAAGCAAACACCGAACAGCTATGATTATACCGCCCAGTAACATGACTTGCATACAGACCGTCACGTTGTTGGCGTTTGGGAAGGATGCGTAGCGCATCCCGGATATTGCGAGTATTTTTTTTTGTTCCTAATGCTCATCACTGGCTCGCTTTGACCATATCCGGTAGATATGATATGGGCCGCAGAAGTATAAAAATAAAGGGTGTCTCTCCCTGTGCCTCTTGACGTCGGTAGCTGGAAGCCATAGATTTCATAATGAAAGATGATAAGGCCTGCGACAGAAAGGATAACTTTCTAATGTCAGCTTTTTACCCTTCACTTTGCTTTTGTTCTACACGCTTTTTGCTGCTATGAAAGACAAGCCGAGCGAGCTTAAATTAGTTTTATGTTTACCTTTACATCATTCACATATGATCTAGATGAGCGGTTACACAACTCCGTCGCTTCGTGGCATCATACATGCATGCATGTTTACCAAGTCCAGCAGTAAGCACGAAGTTGGTTCCTCTTCTAGGTACCGGTTGATTTCAGGTGCCCGTTGACGACGCATCGTCATTGCCATAATTACTCGAATGAAAAGGATAAACCGAATAGGAAGTCAAGATGAAAAGATGATAAGACCAACTCATAGAAAAGGTGAGTATTGATGGTACTGATGAGTTGAGTTATTCAATATAGAGCTGGTAGAGGGCATGAATTTCGGCATGTAACAAATTGAGATGTGTGGAACCGTATGCGCATCAGTTAGGAACGGGTTCATTAATACTCACCCATTCAGGTTGTCATGCCAGTTATTCCTACTGAACTAAGATTTCTTGACGATACTCGTTCGTGTTACAAACTGGGTTAGACTTACTGGACACATCAACGTTTAGGTACAATACCGCGCTTAGAAGGTAATCTAGTCTAGTTTAGAATATATATTTCTTTTTCTGTGCATTCGTAGGAGTTTTTTTTAGCTGTATTAACGAGATTTTAGCCCTTGGCTAGTTCATTTCGGGACCCACACTTTACTTCTCTTCCGAAGGAAGAACTCACATTTTTTCGTTCAACGGAACAGATGTGGAGGTCTTGGTTCGGGTACCGCTTGGTCTAACAGCGTTAGAACGGGTATCTGCATGGAGGCTCTAGGTCTCGGATCCCCAACAGTGGCCGAATAGTAGCCCGATTCCTCTGCTGATATTGGCCATAGGCAGGGCACTAGTGTTCAAAGGTTCGATCCGTTCCGGGTCGACCGGCCAGACGTCCACATGCGATTACAGTCCACTCGATGAATCTGAGGAAGCCAATCTGGTAGATGCTCGGGAGGTTCGCGGTCCAGTGAAATCAAAAATAGGGCTTCCGCCACAGGGTTATCACTCGCGTACACTTCGGGTTTATATCCCCCGGATTATTCTTCTCGGCGGGGACTCCGCCTCGAAGCGATGCGAACGTGGTTTTCGTCTTCGCGGCTGAACTACGACTCTCCTCGATTGTTCGCCGATCGCTCTCACCCCCTGACACTCATTCAATATTACACAGCGTAACAAAAATTAACTTTTTGTCTGTCTCAAGAGCAAACTGATGTGTCTCTGACAGATTTTGGGCCGCTGAATCCGAATCCGGGCTCAGATTTGCTCCAACACGTCACAATTTTAAGCTATACCTCAATTTATAGGGCAAAATATGCGATTTTGGGCTTTTTTGACTGCAAGTTATTAAGCATGGAAATATTTTTTTTAATTTTTTAATGCAAGTTTTCATACTAACATAAAATGCTTAAATCTATCAAATTTGATTAGGTAAAACGAAATATTTTACATGAGTCGTTAATTCAGATGTTAATTGACCAATTAACCTTTTGATTGATTAAAAAAAATATTTCCATGCTTAATAACTTGCAGTCAAAAAAGCCCAAAATCGCATATTTTGCCCTATAAATTGAGGTATAGCTCAAAATTGTGACGTGTTGGAGCAAATCTGAGCTCGGATTCGGATTCAGCGGCCCAAAATCCTTCGGAAACACTTAAGTTTGCTCTTGAGACAAAAAAATGTTGCGCTGTGTTATTTGTCACACTCCACCTTTAATTTCCGGAAGTAAAGAAGATGACTTCTTCCGGGAGTTCACAAGCCACTCAGCAGTTATTGCGTTTGCTGAATTTTACCCGCCAGTCGCACGCACAACATTAATGAACAGTTGGAAAACAAAGTTTACAAAAATTCTCCCTATTGTCCCAAATCTATCATACAAATAGAATCTAATTAAGATGTTACCAATTGGTAACAATATCGAAACTAATTTATAGATATATGGCAAAATTTTAGAAAATATAAATCTGGAGAACCTCCTAGAGATTGACGGTTTTGATCAAATAGATCATTTTTTAACTGAACAGTTAACTAATGTTGCTTTGAAATTTTTATGTTCCATAATGGCTAGTTAAAATATGATAACCAACATAAGAATACTTACAAGCACTCATTGAATCGCAAAAATTTTAAAAGAAATGCGAAGAACTGTGTTTTTGTATTACTTGCAACATGGCAGAACCGAGTTTTGCAGCAGTACATTGGAACACTTTTAAATATTTTACTCTCTTATCTGGCACGCAGTGTACAAACCAGAGCAATGATACTAATTGAAGAAGGCATGAACCGGTAGGAAGAGTAGCAAAGCATGTACCATTTAATGGACTACTACCGTACGTATACAAATTGCGGACGCATCATAAAAATTGACGATACAACAGTCAATTTATTTATTTCCCTACACATCCAGAAAATGCTGCACAGACTGATTCTTAAAACTATCATAGGACCTTAATAGCTATTATAAATGTATTCCTAGACATTCCGAAGTCATACACGTCGAAAACTTCATTGAAGTGTATAAGATAAAATAATATGTACTTCACGTATGTTTCGATGAACCATGGTAAAATCGACTAACGAATTACGATAATCGTTCAGTCTTCAGATCCTATGCCAAATAAATTATTGAACAGATGAAACTGAATTTAATGATTCGAAAATAAGGAAAAAAAATGTATTTTTAATCTGAAACTTTGCATGAAATGTAATTATACAAAACATTGTACCACTCAATCAAATTCTTTAAAAATATTTCGAATTTTCAAATTTACAATTGCCATTTTCAGTAGGAACATGCTCGGTTTGAAATAATGCCAAAAAAAAAAGACACAGCCACACATTCTGAATTTGACGGTAATTCAAGCTCAACTTTCCCACCAACAAACCTTTGCTTTTGTGCGCAACGAAAAATATCATCAAGATTATAAAAAAGTACTTTTACACGCTCCACTATAAATTACTTCATTATTCTTGGGCAAATGCAATTGTGATCCGGGGTCCCCTCCCCAGAGTTTGCGCTTTTCTTTTTTACTGAACCAGAAGCGTTACCTAATTTAATATACTGCCGGCTCTAGGAGTGGCATACCGGACGTGAAAAAAGGAAAATAGCCATCCCCTGCCCGTGTTAATATTTCTTGAAATTGTCCGATCTCATTTCTTAATTTTCAGGCTCATTAAAAATCTTTTCGCTTCATTTTATCTCTTTAGCAAGGCATCGCTCGGCCGACGCCGCCTGATACAGCACCGAGGATGATTGAATGAATAAATGAGAAACATCAAGCATAAACTGACAACAGCAATGGTGAGACAAAAAAGGAAACTTGTTGTTGACTCGAGTGTACTCGACTTGAGAAGTTGAAAATTAGACAATTGAGAAAATAAATGGTCTCTGCTGACGACGATCATAATAAATCTGTGCTCTTTTTTGTGTTTTGAGCAGCGATTAGTTAAAAGATACATTTATGCTAAAGTAAAGATTTTATTTGTTTAATAGTTTCCATGCTAGGACTCACGTAAGCGCCCAAGTAACACAACTTGTTATAAAACAGTTTATAATTCACATATAAAACAAAACCTGCTGTATTTTTCCTGTATTATTTACTTTATTTCAGACACTTGTATAATCAAAACAGCGCAAAAAATGACGGCTTATAAAACATCATTTAAGTTGTATAACATGTATTGTAGAACTCTTATGATGCTAATATTTTTTGACCATTTAAATGTTAAATACTAATATAGTTATCTATCAGTAAGATAACAGTCCAAACTACTGGTTTTGTACACATGCATTCAGTATGTTGGAAAAAAGATCTTTTGTTAATATATAGCTTGCAGAAATCATCTAAATAACACATCATTTGCAAAATTTCAATTCAAGCTTTTCGAAAGAAATATAACTTGAAAAAAACGTTCATATAACTAACTTAAAAAGGGTGTGTCCAACTGCCATGGTTGTTCATCATACAAAAGATATTTAATAATAATAATAATAATAATACAAACTATGTATTTAAAATGCTTATTCAATCCAAATGTGAACTATCCAAAGATAAATTGGAAATAGTTCTATTTTGAATGACAAATTATGAAAATGATGATGCTCACTATTGATACAACTGTTGCACCTGCAGTTTCAGATTTATGGTGAAACTTATGATTTTACTTATGATTTTACATACGCGCTTCATAGTTGAATGGAAAAAAGTAATAAAAAATTGTCAAATTGTTCAATTTTGTTGGGCTTTTTCGAATCGACGCAAAGAAACAACATGGCAGAGTTTTCAAGAAGCTTACAGTGCCGTTAGAAAGTTTTATGAACAACATGAAAATCATTCATAACTGTATCTGAGCGAACAAGTGTGGAAAGTGGTTTTGAAGAATTTTGATTACATTAATACAAAAAATGTAAATATTTTCCAGAATGTCCTTGCATTACAAAAATACAGCAAAGTAAATTTCTGTCATGTAAAATTCATCTATTCATATTTTTGGTCGGTACTGTACTTTAAACCACATTGCGAACAACTCTGTGAGGAAAATTTATGATAACGATTATAATACGTTTGAAAACATATTTCCAACATATTCACAAATAAATTATAATTCTGTTTTGCGGTAATCATTTAAACGTCAGTATAGCTAAATTATAGCTTATGTATTTGCGAACAAAAAAACTATCAAAACGTCAAAACTTGTTATTGTTTCTCCCATCTTTTCCGACTAAGCGAAATTCGACTGAGAAAAAAAATGGTTGGTATATTGTGTATATCAATAGTGCAAAATAGTGTTTCACCCATCAAGAAAATTATTTTAGTTTCATGAAATCAAGAAAGGTTCACTTTCAACAGCTAAAGCTGGGAACAAGTCAGGTGCGAGCTCCGAGCATTCCAGTTTTCCCTTGCATGTGCCGTGGTGAACTTTCTGCCTCATTGTATCGGCTCAACAATTTAGAAATCTAGTTTCACTGAGATCATAATGGTTTCTTAATGATTATAACTAGATGACGTTTTCCCGAAAAGGTAGACCATGAAATATTTAAAACCGAGTTTAAAATTCGCGAAGCTGTATATTTTTGTAAACATTGATTGTTTCGTTTTTTGATTGGTTGGATGTGTTTATAGTTCGAATTATGTTGTATAATTGGGCGATTAAAGTATTGCAGACATGATGCAGTCACAGATATTTTAATTTGCTGTTGGTTTTCAACGAACATAAAAAATGCTTGGTAATAACATTAGGTGTTCTCCGGTTCACTTATAATACAATTATATGACATCTTTTTGAATTGTTATTTTTCAAGATGTTTTCTGTGTTACTTGGGCGAAGTGGAGAGGCAGTTAATCAATCTTAGGCTGTCTGGGTTCGATTTCCGGTCGGTCCAGAAGCTTCAAACAATGCTTTTTTTATTTCCCCCATCGTTTGAATCAAAATTCAACCATCGCATCGCGCAACAATACGGACAATGTCGCAACCTGTATTTGTTGCGACAATCCAACCAATGCGACATAAGTTTGTCCCAGCTTGAACAGAATTGGTGATTTGATGTTGCATCAAGAAGAAGATCAAAAACGATGATGTTTTGAAAAATCACTATCCATACAACACAGGGGAAGATTATTTTTTATATCCGTATTAACGAGATTTTTAGCACTTGGCTAGTTCATCTCAGGCCCACGCTTTACTTCCCTTCCGAAGGAAGAACTCACATTGTGTGAGTTTGTCGGGAGTGGGATTCGATTCCAGGTCCTCGGCGTGAAAGGCATGCGCTTTAACCATAACACCAGATCCGCTGCCGGGGAAGATTTAAAAATGCCTCTACAAAATCTAAAACAAAATCTTATTAAAACGGTTTGATGTACGGTGTTAGACTTTCGACGGACTACATATTGAACGTATACAGTTAAATTTAATATTTTTTCCTTGATAAGATACTTAGTTTGTAGTCCGTCCAAAGTCTAACACCGTGCATCAAACCGTTTTTGATTAGATTTTGTTTTAGATTTTAAAGAGGCATTTTAAAATCTTCTCTTGTGTTGTAGGGATAGCGATTTTTCAAAACATCATCGCTTTTGATCTTCTTCTTGATGCAACATCAAATCACCAAATTGTGCAACACAAGTTTAAAGATTTTAAGCATAAAATTGTGATTTTCGAACGGTAACTTTGAGTCGATAAACACTGCAACGTTGCTGAAGATGTATCATCAAGAAGTTTCGATTTTGAGTTGGTAGTAATTTATTACTACGAATTGAAAAAAAAAACAACAAATTCAGCTTGTCTGCAACAAAAAAATTCGACATCATGTCATGTACTGTACTTATACTGTACTCCTCTATTCCATAATCGTTCCTGATAATAATATAATCTTGAACAAGTTCTGATCATTCAATAAGACCAACGTTTCCCGTAAGGTTAATCTGCTTTCATTTCAAACCCAAACCGACGTTTTCCGTAAGGCAATAAATTTAAATATTTATTATCAGCCTAGTTCAAGTTTATTCAAATTCCATATTTACCAAAGCAAGAACGATTCAACGCATTCTTGCTGCGGATCAAATTGCAAACCTTTTTGTCAACACACCAGATGTTTGACAACATACGCTACAAGGAAATGCAACACCACCGACCAACAACGCGTGTGGCAATTGTTGATCGTTGGCGTCCCACATCTTCTAGCGTTATGTATGTCCGTGTTTTCATTATGTATCTTTCTACTTTTGGTTACGCCTATTCTAGGCAATAGTCTTTTTGTCAAATGGTCTAGGCTCCACCTTTTTTTTTATAGAATGAGAAAATCTGCAACAGATACCTAAGAGGTGGTTCCTCGGGTGATGTGGGGATCGACCCACTAAAAACTCATTCTCTCTCTCTTCCTTACCTTCGCGGTACACCCGTTAGGGATGACTTCGAGAAGGGGGGACCGTACATGAGTACACTTTAATAGTAAGCGTTCCACCAGCTACCGCCTCAAGTTTTTCACTCTCCCCTGGAGGCTCGGGTCCTGGCTAGTACTTAGACTACCCGTTGAACTCAAGCTCCTGGATTGGGAAGGGGGCAAGCTCAACTAGCTGTTGTTCGGCTCGCCATTTACTCTTAGGCTCCACGCTTAAGAAATGTTAAGTGTAGATAAGCTAGCTGTTAGGATTTTGATGGAATAAAGAGCATTGTGATTTGTGAAGTCAAATAAGGCTGTAACTTTTCTAGTCCGAAAAGTCCAGTCTCTACACTCCGCAAGGAGCATAGCATAGTCATTATCTGTTAACATTTTAGGATAATGAGTAATCGCCGTGCCCTCTTTGTTGCTTGTTTTATGCCTCTTTTGTCTGACAATTCTCTTCATTTGTTCTCTGGGTAGTTTCCCCACTTTTGGCAGTAGGACTAGGCTCTGCCGCTTCCAAACTTCAGCAAAGACTCGCTCGTCCAGACATTTCTGCATAGCAGATGATCCCATGAACCCTCTCTGCAATAGCTACTTTTAGGACCAGGTTTGGAACCTGTCATGGCATGTACGCGAAAGCACCACAACTATCTGGGCACTGCTTAGTAGGCCGTCCCTTATTTTGCAAAAATTGGAAATGTTATAAGTTCGTTAGTGGAAAATGATCGTTTTAGCTGAAAAATGATCGTGTCAAAATTTGAAGTCCGTATCTCAAGGCTAAGTGGTCCCTCAAGGGGCCTAAAGTTGTCAAAAATTGTATGGGACCAAAAAAACATGAAATTTTTTTCGACGAAAAAATAGTTTATTCTACTAAAACCGGTGATTTTAGGACCCTAAAGGGCCAAAAATGTGCTTAGATTTGCGATATCTCTACTCGTTTTTGAGTTATTGAACAAAATAGGGTAAGTTTCCTTCGGAATCTAAAAAAATGGTCAAAAATGCTGATTTTTCAGTTGTTTTTTTTTGACAATATCTTGGAAACGAGTAGAGATATCGCAAATCTAAGCACATTTTCGGCCCTTTAGGGTCCTAAAATCACCGGTTTTAGTAGAATAGCGTATTTTTTCGTCGAAAAAAAATTTCATGTTTTTTTGGTTCCATACAATTTTTGACAACTTTAGGCCGCTTGAGGGACCACTTAGCCTTGAGATACGGACTTCAAATTTTGACACGATCATTTTTTAGCTAAGACGATCATTTTCCACTAACGAACTTATAACATTTCTAAATTTTGCAAAATAAGGGACGGCCTACTGCTTAGGCTGAATAAGTTTCGATCATGGCGTAACGCCTCCCTAATTACAGGGGTTACTCAAAACAACTGCACAGATCGAAAAAAAGAGTGTAAAATTCTGTCACATATGATGCACATGTTTGGAGCATGGGATATCACAGAAGTTTACATGACATATCATGTAAAAGTCATAAAATATCATGTAAATTTCCATTATATGTCATGTAAATCTGCATGACTCTGAGTGTTTACATGACATATAACACAAATTTACATGATATATCATGTAAACCATGATAACACTAAGTTTACATGACTAAAATGAAGATTACATGACGTGTAAATCTCATTATTTTTATCTGTGTGGGATAGGTAAAATTTTCACTTTGAAACAATGTTCAACGAGCTGTAACTTTTCGAAAAGGGCATCAAATAATCTCAAATTTTTACTGTTAGTTCATCAACTAGTCGTTTCAGCGCAATCGGTGAAACTATGATTTAGCGCAAGCGGTTCAAAGTTAGCATAGAATTTAGTATGGGAGTATGTTACACTTACAGAAATAAATTCCCAGAAGGCGCCCCTCGTTTCCTTAATTCAAAACTCCTTGTTGGAAATGATCTGACAAGAGGTGCCCAGGTGCACATGACATCCGTGTTCGGTTGAATTTGGCACTGTATGTGATGTTGATTCTGGACACTGTTCTGGCGTTGGATTGCTCACATCAGATGGAGAAGTTGATTGATTGATTTGTCTTTATTATAGAGACTTTCAGCCCTTGGCTGGTTCGTCTCTCGCTGGAGAAGTATTCGGCTATAGCGGTGTACTTCCCTGATCGTTGTGCAGCAGTTTGTGGTGCTTGTTGCAGCCATTTCTTTCACAAAGTTTAGTTTGTCATCCACCATTATGTTGATGTAGACATCGGCGGCAAAGGCTTAGATCCCGAACAATCGCCCAGCGAGAATCGCGGTAGAAATCCAGGAAACGGCTACACTTGGCGATCGATCTACAACTCCCTCTGCAAACTAGGCAGCTATCAGTTGTTTCTTTCGCGTTGAATGGCGTGATGAAACGTTGGCTGGACAGGGCTTCTTCGGAGTGAGCGTTGACAAACGAGTTGCACTTTTTGGCTGAACGTGATTCACCATGCACGGGATTAAATTCGCAGGTGATGTTTGGGATGGTGACTGCGCTAGCAGCCCCTGCTAGAGAATACAGCCAGCTGCTGAAGGACGACAAATTGACCGTCGGTAGCGATAATCGGTAGCTTGTTCACGAGTTGGTGAAGGAAAGCTATGTTGTAGAAGTATTCTTCCAATCCACACGCGTCCACGGTTGCGCAGAAGTTTTGAACGCTGACAGCGAAGTCCACGATGGTTTCTAATTTATCCTCTCTCAGTACCGGAAGGGAGCTGATCTTCGACATCATCGAGTGAACGATTACCTCTGATTGTCCGAACAGCATTTTGAGTGTCGACATGAATTCGCTGACGTTCGATGGATGAAGCAGTCGGCTTTTGACCGCTTCGTATGCTCGACCCTTTAAACTTCGCTGTAAGTGGACGATGTTTTCATCATTGGTGAACCCACACATGGCAGTGGTGCTGTTGAAAGTGGCCTTAAATAAGGGCCACTCTTTCGGGTCTCCAGAAAACGTCGGTAGATCCTTCGAAATGGCTTGTCGGGCTGCCAACTGCTTCCGAGAGATCGGGTAGGAATCATCTCCTTGGTCGTATAGTCGATAGTCTCGTATTGTAGATGAATGGGAATAGTTCTGTTGACGATCCGCTAATTGATTAGAGTTTGGAACAAATCGCTGGTAATTTGGAAGTGACATATTACGTGTGATGCGACGCACTGCATCCGGTTCCATGTTTTGAGAAGCAATCGGTGCGACAAGTCCGCGTTCGCCAGAATGAGGAAGCTATGCCATCGAAACACGACGCAAAGCTCGGACCGGCCGATGCTGTGTCGGTAATGGAGCATGATTCGTCGACTCGAGAGACAATCGCTGCATTCCATCGTTTAGCATGGGTGGATTAAAGGGACAACTCAACATGGGCGCTGGAGCGGGAATTCCTCGGACGAGCGAGTGCTGCTAATCTGTGCAGCTGCTGAACTCCAAACTTGCATTTTGCCGGCGTGTATGTTCGGATTGACTTGACTCTCGATTTGAGTTGCTGATAGCTCAATGCTGTGTGCATTTGTGGCTGCGATCCAGTTCTGGGTTCTGTTAAAAGAACTGTTCTTAGATGAACCGTCGTCGCTCATGGCTTAATCCAACAGCTGGTACTTTTGCTCCAGGAATGCCCTTTCGTTTACTGCTTCTTCCGCTGTCAATGCTCGTTGTCACTCTACTTCACGCCGCTCGACGTTCCTTATCTCCTCAAGCATTTGAAGTTTAAGTCTAGCGAGAGCTTGCGAGGAGTGACTTGAAGACACTGAAGCAGGTTTGGCTTCGTTTCGGGACGGAGAGACAACCCACTGAAGCGAAGTGACGAACGGAGCTTGACCTACGATTTGGGTTTGGTTCAACCCTTCCGCTGCAAGCGAGAGGGCTTGTTGACTAGTTGTAGGCTCAGGCCGCTGCTGCTGCTGTTGTGGCTGATGATGCTGTGACGGTACGGCGAGCCTATTCGGATACGTTCTGGATGGCTGCCCGGAAGGACTACCACCTCCTTGAAGAAGAGTTGCAGTAGAACTGGTTTCCTGGACACCTTTTGCTGATTCGCATTTGGCGCAACTCCAGGAAAAATTCTATATCTGCTGGGTGACTTCTACACATTGGAAGTGAGACCATTTGTAACACACGTTGCATTGCATCATCTCGGATGTATCCACTTCACGGCATACCTGGCACGACCGCCTAGGATGGGATTCATTGGGATCTGCCGTGACCACCACATGCACACCTCTTTGATTTGCACTAACACTATCACCAACAACTTTGCCCGACCGTAGAGTTCGTCTTGACATGACTGGAGTTTCGTATAAACGAAAATAATAATATGCTGGAAATGCCAACGGAAAGTTTCCGAAATATTAATCCCGAAGTAAAAGACGGCGGCTTAAGATTACTGATAGGGGGATTATTACTTTCCTGGAATGTATAATATACGTCTTATTGTTGCAACAACCGATAGTTAGGGCTTAAGTAGTCTGTTCGTTCAACTTACGTTTAGTTTCCTTACTAGTGTCCAATCTGCCTGTCTGTCTTGTTGAACCGGTCTAACGCTGCTGCATTTATGTGGGTGCAAAACATGCAATCCGTACTATCAACTCGTCTTACTATCCGTACTGTAATTTAGTCTAGATTTAGTTTATTTACATGATAAATATTAAGTACGTTGTCATTAAGTTATTTACCCTTTAGTTTGTAGGTTTTTACTAACAATTTAGGTTTAGTATATGGGTAGATTAAGTGCTAAAATCCCTGGTAAATTTCATAGTATGTAAGATACAAATTCACTTGTACATATGCATGTCAAAATACCTTCTGGAATACAAACTAGTTCACGATATCCAATTCAATTAGAGGCAAAAATAATCTTATTTTTAACAACATTTGCTAATACTAGGATGCACTTTATCTTCTTTCTTCCTCAATTTCATCTCTATTCATCTGTCAAGTCATCGCTGTGACAGATGCTCGATCTGCCATTCCGTATTGTACCTACCGACAATGGGCACGCTGACGGGTTCGTGTAGAGACATTCCACTCGTAGAGGTGTGCTGGCGTGTTTTCGCCAACACTCCTTGTAGGAAATTTATCTATGAAACTTGCTTTCGAACAACTTGTAAGACTAGGCCAACAGAAAAACAGGCCATCAGTGTTTCTAACAGAATCTATATAACTTCATGGGCCAGCAATGGATCATTGAAGCCGACTTTTCCGCTACTCACCGCATCAAAACTAAAGCGCCACCGTATATGGACGGTAACACAGTGACAGCAGTCGAATT
This sequence comes from Aedes albopictus, assembly GCF_035046485.1. Lineage (NCBI taxonomy): Eukaryota > Metazoa > Arthropoda > Insecta > Diptera > Culicidae > Aedes > Aedes albopictus. The sequence goes on along the minus strand of NC_085136.1, from coordinate 188,681,849 downwards.
ACGCCAAACACACAAGGCTACGGTGGCGCTATCTGTTCATTTCATAGCGGTTGTTTTAGTTATTTTAGTGATCCATTGAAATGAGCTGTCCTACCATGTCCTGTCAGCTCGAACGTCATACATTCTAACATATACCTGAACTGCTAGATCTACCACAGCGGTGAACTTGACGACCATTAAGACCTCGTAAGATGTGGACACTAACTTCTGGAATAGGTATACCCATTGTCCATATCGTTACCAATTTTGACATGTACGCGACCCAGTTGCCGTTATCGGAGGGTACTCGGAATAGATCCGCTATAATGGCGATATGAACCCGTCCACTCAACGGCTGCCTTACAAGCTGCGGTAAAGCTGCGTTACCTGCACTGTGACTTTTCAGCAATGGCTCTCTTGAAGACCGGGCACCTTTGCGGCGCTTGAGCTCAAGGATCATTTTGCCTAAACAAAGTCTAAAATGTCAAGGTGGTGAACTTAGCGATTTCGTCGAGGTTTTTGATTGTCAGAGTCGCTTCCGTGGTGATTTGATCATTACTATAAGTAATTGGTGTCAACATATGTTTGCATAAAACATCCTTCTAGAAGCCAGGTAGGCAAACCCACGGATCTTTTCATTTCCCAAAAAAATTGCAACTTCCAGTTTTTCGTGCCTGCTAAGACATGGAGGCGCATGGTTGTTTATGCCTACGCTATCCATGTTTGGGGCCATTCAGAAAAGACGTTCATCGTTTAGGGGAACGGGGTCTGTAAAAATGTGACACTCCACGTATTGAGTATATGAAAAAGCGTGACAGAGGGAGGAGAGCGGGACAAACCAGGGATTGAACATTGGATGCATACGCTTCGGAAATGGTAGCCGTTCGTTACACCACCGATGCCTGTCTAACCCGGATCATTATCATGTAGACCGTCTGTTACGTCTGTTGCGTATGATGAGTTTTCGCCTGTGGATATATAAAAGCAGCGCTCATTTTTGATATCCCATTCCAAACTTTTTCTGTCATAAAGAATGGAGTTACAATAGATTTTTTTTTTTTCGGTAGCAAGTGTCTCATCCAAAAAGTTGAAGAGCACAAAAGGGCTAATCTTTGCCATAAATTACAAATTACTCGACGGTCCCGATTGAAACCCATTCGATCGTGCGGCAATGGTGCTTTCACTCGATTGCCTCGGACGAAGCCACATAAAACCACAAAGCTCCGGTTCTGTATGATTTCCTAGCAAATATTTGCCAAGTGGGGTGAGATGCGTATGAAACATCCCGGTGCTGCAGGCGAACCGTGTGTCTCCTAACATATCACCAACGCCCCATAAATGATAACAATAAAAACGCTCTTCTGAAGTTATCCAGTGTGTGTGTGTATGATGTGAGAAAAGTAATAAAGTAAATGACAAAGGTCTCGTCGTTTATTTAACTGTCGGAGAAATTCTGAAAATTCACTCCAGGTTACGAAGCTACTCTGCACTGTCACACTTATTTCAAATGGAGCGTAAATTGTGGCCACAAATTAAAGACGAATGCCAATGAAAAAACATTATTTTTAAACATGAATGGGTTTAATTTTAATGGATTGTTTATGTAACTATCGTCGATGTTATTTTTCCAAGGAAGACTTCTTGGATTCGCTAATTACTTGTTTGAAGTTTATGTTTTGAGACACCGAGTACGCTAAATTAATATTGTTCAAATTCCAATTCAATCATATTGCCGTCAAGACGTAGTTAATTAATGACCAACGTGACCAAAAACGCTTTTCATTGTGGCTTTAGTAATAGTCCAACAACAGCTGCAATGATCCGAAGTAGCCGTTCTAATTTATCCCAACCAAAGTTGCTGCCCTATAATTCGCATATATGTTTATCTGCGTAAATGGAAACAATCACGGAGATAAGGAGGCACAAAGGCATAAAGTTAGAAAAGCGAGACATTTATTATGATAAGACAGGCTACCACACACCAACCGATCCGATGTGATGACTGACTGAATGAATGGGCTGGGATATTGATGAGAGTATGGGAGGGGTGTCATCAATATCCGGAGGTCCTTAAACGAGACGTGCCAAGAATCGATCGTCAATATATTTACGAGTAGCTATTAACGCTAAATTTATCATTGATAATTCTTCGCTCCTTCATCGGTCTACGAGACCGCCAGCTGCTGTCTTGTTTGGTTATCGTGGAAGGAAAAGAAAAAAAAAACGTTTCGGAAAGTGGAACCAGCAACGAACGACGTGCTTAATATAATATTGAATAATACCAGAGTTTTATTTGACATTTCTTTTATGAGGAAATTGCCAATAAATGTATATTTTAATAACTAATATCGCTATCATAAAACTTATATTTTACTCCAATAAAATATTTATATTCCCTTTCAGCCACCAGATCCACGCGACGGAAAGCTCAGCTTCCTATCGTGACGAAGCTCAGAACAGCCAGGCTATTGAGTAAAACGGTTTAGTTTAGCATCCACGGCCCTTAGACGACCAGCTGCACTATTCTTGCAGCTTTCGCGAGGGGTCACATATAATCGCTATCTCGCCTCGTTTGTAACACCACCCTCATGTAGTTGGTCGTGCTACACGAAATGCCTGTTGCTGCTGCCGGAAAAGCATTCTGAGTCCAGCCAGAGCTGCACGAGTATTCACCGATTTATTCTTATAGAAAATGTGTCTGTTCATTTTCCATTGATAGAATTCATTCTTTATACTGTGTGTACTTTATATGCATTTGTTATGGATCTGTATTTATATTATTTTTTTATGATTGATTAATTCTTTTTTATGCTACAGTAATAATCAATCAACAATCAAACAAAATTGGGAGCTTTCCTAGACTTAAGTCGAAAACAATTATTTTTATTTTCTCCTGACGTTTCGGCCGATGGAATTTGGTTTTTTGAAGTGTCGTCGTAGTTATGTTTGGGTTTATCATCAGTTGTTTTACCATATCTTTTTTATTTTTTTATTTTTTTTTTTTCACGGGTAATTTTTTTTTCATCTGTATTAACCCGTTAACGTCCAAGGCGTCTCACAATTTTAATCTCCAAATAAATTTGTTATCAAAGGTCAAGTTCCATTAAAATAAGCATGATTTGATGAAAAAATGGAAGTCTATGGTGTAGTTCCAAAAAAAATCTTCATTGGAGGTCCTCAATGTCTGATAATTTTCTCGAGTTCTACTTCAGCCCAACTTCTACGCTATTGTTATATTCTGATCCGTATAGATACAATACAGCTCTAAACAAGTGAGAGAGATGATAACCACTCAAAAAGAATAGAAAAATGACTTATAAATTGGTACAGAAATAGAGCCCGATAAACGCCTAAAAGTATGCAATGCATGATTCTAGTAATTTCATGTAATTTCGACTGCAGTGTTCAACATTTCTCATTTTTTTTAACAAATCAAACAAAGAAAGCTCACAATGTGTGGCATAAGCAAACGTTAAAATGCTGTAGAAGTTAGATTTTACACAGATAAAGATTTTTTATAAAGTAATTGAGTTGTTCCTTCAGCACCCCACAAACTCTCTTTACGTACTCACCATACGTAAACTTTTCAGAAGTTTTTCATAAAAAATCGTACTGTACCATTTAATTTGTATCCTTTGACAGATACGTATTTCGACCTCAACTATAAGGTCGTCTTCGGTGTCTCATATTTACAGGTATTCCACTAACACGCCCAGGTTCATCATCATTCCATGTTTTGATATAAAATTTCAACCAGATATACTCGACAAGGCTTCTCCACTTATGTTTGTACTACTCCATGATTGCTTATTCGTGAACAATATGTGGGTTTTATGGTGTTATTCTGGGCACTATCAAAGTTACATCGAAAAGATAATATGAAATCCCCGAAAGAATCCCGGGAGGATTTACAGAAGGAATTCTGAGAGGCATATCTGGTAGAGTTCTGAGGGAATCTCAACTGAAAGCTTGGTGGGAATCCCTGAAATAGTCACAGAAGAAATCCCGGGAGGAATTGCTGTATGAATCCCGAGCGAGGGTCCCGGCTCATAGAAAGAATTCCATTAGGATTCTCTGAATATGTTTCGACAGATCACTTTGAAAGTATACTAAAATGAATCTGTGAAGTAATGCCAGAAGATATCCGTGAAAGAATGCTGGGTAAAATTTCTGAAAGAATCCTTTCGTGATTTTCCAAAGCAATTCTGGCAGAAATCTCTGGAGTTATTCCTGAAGGAATCCCCCTGATGGAATCCTTAGAGAGATCATGACAGGCATGCCGGCCAGAAGCTGAGCAGGCATTCCTGCAAGAACCATAGAAGATGTCTCTATGATCTAGGATTGCCTTAAAACAATCTCGGAAGAAACATATATTTTTCATATTTTTTTTCGGGAGGAATCTCCTAGGGAAAAACAGCAAGAATCCTGGAAGGAATTTTTGAAGGAATTCTAGCACAAATCCCTGAAAAAATGCAGAAAAGAATAACTAACAGAATCCTTTCAGGATTTTCCAAAGCAACCCCTGCAAAAATCCCTGAAGAGAACACCAGAGCAATCCATACAGCAATCTTAGAAGCAATGTCAGAAGGAATCCCGGGAATAAACCTGAGAAGATTCTCGAAAGGAATGCCTGAAGAAATCCTGAAAAGAATTCCTAAAGGTATCTCAAAAAAAGATCCTCAGCTCATCTAATCTGATCTCAATTCTTCACACTACTCTCTAGCTTCTACCTTACTGTCTTCTTTGCCCTCTATTCCAACTGTCTATCCTAAGCTCCATCATAACCTTCAACCCTACCTTCTGCCCCACCCTCTTAACTATCCTCTACCGTAAACACTGCCCTATCCTTTACCCTCTAGTCTATATTGTGCTTAATCGTACCGTCTAACCTACTCTCTACCACAGGCAAACAGACGTAACACTCTCCAAAACGGCTTGGCACATGCATTTAACGATCAATTCAAATATCATTTGATTTGCGCGATCGTTCCACCAGATGCGCTAGTGTTCGATCGCTTTGACGTGTGCCAGTGTACACGTTGCTGAATGATGCAAACGAAAATTACTGGAAATTTGTGTAGTAGTGTGCGTGTCAGCAAAACGTCAAGTCGAAATCCATCATGGCCGACAGTGTCGAGCGCGGTTCTACCAACAGGTGGCAGTGTGCTCATAAAAATGACACCGGGCAAAAATTTTGATGAATTTCCTCTAAGAGTTACGTCTGTTTGTCTGTGTCTCTACCCTAACATTTTTCCTACCCTCAAACCTACTCTCTATTCTACTCTCTACCATAACCCTCTACCCTGTGTCTCATAAAGCCCTATCGGTAGATACCCATATTGCATGATATTATAGATCAAACTACAATTCCGTGGCCACCATCTTAGGTATGGTCCGCCATCTTGGGTTTCAAAATGGCGTCGGATATTCATTTTTGAGTTCTACTCATGAAGCCCGATCGATAGATACCCATATTACATGGTTTCATAGTTCAAATTCTCATTCTAAGGCCACCATCTTGGATATGGGCCGCCATCTTGGATTTCGAAATAGAGTCAAATATCGTTTTATGACTTTTCTACTCATGAAGTCCGATCGATAGATACCCATATTGCATGGTATTATAGATCACACTACCATTCCATGGCCATATTGCATAGTATCCGAAGCAGCATTGCCGTTAAAAACATATATTCTGGAGTTTTGACCGCCATTTTGGAACCTAAGCCGCCATCTTGAATTTCAATATCCCTGCTACCACCTCCACATCCTAAGGAATGTGTATACCAAATTTGATTGAAATTTCTTGACGCATTTCAGAGTTATGCCTATGTACCGGCATACATATATACATACATACATACAGACATATAAACATACAAATATACAAACATACAAGCATATAAACATACAATCATACATACATCGACTTTTGTATGTATTGATTAACAACTCTGCCGAAGAAATGAAATGTAAATTATTAACCATAGCCAAGATTCCAGGGAAATATTTTTTTTTTCGCATTGGAAATGAAGCTCACAGATCGTGACAATATGCATTCTTTGCAGCATCGTTTACGCCACCTAGTGAACCAGTCACAAACTATATTGTCCACTATGAGCAAGGTATGGATGTGGAGAGCATCTTCTCTGAAGAAAGTATTCTAAAATTTTGCATAATTCTGGAGATATTCACATATAAAGAACTGTCCTATTTATAGGACGCTGGGCGTTCGGGGCATCTGTCCTATAAATAGGACGCTGGGCGGATATGGGTTAACGAGATTTTTAGCCCTATGCTAGTTCATCTCGGGACCCACGCTCCACTTCCCTTGCCCTTCCGAAGGAAGAACTCACATTTTGTGAGATTGTCAGGAGTGGGATTTGATCCCAGGTCCTCGGCGTTATAGTCATGCGCTTTAACCATCACAACAGATCCGCTTCACGACGAGTCAGATTTTTGATCTCACAACAACAAACGCATTTTGAAACGATCGTTGAAAGTACTGTGAGATCAAAACTTGTTAAAAATCCTTAAAAATAATAATAAAACAACAGGTAATGAAAGGGTGCCAAACACGAATATCAGGCAATACCACAAATGAGAGACGATAGAAACCCTAATATAAGCAAAGCTATAATCTTTGATTAAAAACACGAATGAGTGGTTTTGTATGAAAAATTTCAATCACTACACTTGCATGAAAGACCTAAAGTGAGATTTTTTTTACATTGGATGAGAGACATTTTATCATGATTCTTTCCACACTAATGACAATGACGTTTCCCGTGGGGTAAATACTGGAGATTTTTATCGTACTAAATAGGATAACGTTATAGGGTAACTTATTCTTTTCGTCATGGGACTGTAAACTGGCCTCAAAACTTAACCTATCAATCTGGATTGTACGAGCAAATTTTCGGCAGTTTGGAAGAACCCCTAATGGCGAAGAAAAGAATTCTGCCGAAACTACCAAATTTACATTACATCCACAAAACAAATTTTACCTGGGCTTTTATTTCCCTAAAAAAACTCCAGTGAACATTTTTTTATTTTAAATAACTCCAAAAAGTGGATCTAAGCTGTTTGGTGAAAACATGAGTACGCTGCAAAAAATACAAACTAGAAAAGATTTTCCACAAAATGTCCCACTGCTGAGAAAATTCATGCCAAAAGGCCTCATCTTTTGATCCATCTAGCGTTGCGCGAATCAGTCCAATTAGTTTAGTTCATAACTCTTTGGGGCTGATGATCTCAATCTTGATAATCAAACGATCTTTTTTTTATTCTTACATTCCGCCTTCAGGTCTTGTAATTTCGATAATGAATGCATACCTAAAATTTGAAGTCCAGTTTTTGTTATTCAAAAGGTATTGAATAACAAAGTAATAACATTTCTTGCTATTAAATTGAACATTTTTATATAGCTATAAGATGTAATAGCAAAACTTGTTGTTAGGTCATTTTCACTGCTAAATAAACAAATACCGTATCAATATCAAACTCTGCTCAAATACCTCCAATTGGTATTATGATGTTCTCATAAAATTTCGTAGAATAACATAGCAATCACATTTTTTTGGTATTAGAGCACAGGTTGCTCTTTGCATGGTATTCTCCTCTGCTCAGGTGGCTGGAACGTGGGGCAGAATAAAATAGAATGTTTGATTCTCAATAGAGAGAGTATATATAGAGTATAATATAAAAAATGAGCCAGATTCGCACAAATCTGATCTAAACTGATCTTAAACAATTAGTAAATCGCATTTTCAGGGCTAGCGCTGGACTTGGAGCTGAAATCCAACCAGTTTAACCCTCTAATACCCAAATTTTTGATTTTGATCTAAATATCATTTTTCGTCATCTAAAATCGATTTAAACATGTTTTGGAAGATGATTCTTTTTAATTCTCGATTTCGTGAATTTCAGTTTTTGATTTTTCTAATTTTTATTTTTGAACATCCCCATGCTTTTATATTTTTCCTGGAAGCCTATTTGGGGTACGGATTTTTTGGGATGAAAACATTTTGAGATTTTGCAATTATTGTTGAAATATTTTTATTTTAAATTTTTTTCATATAAAATTTTATTTTCCGTGTAATTTTAAGGAAAATAATTTAAGAGTGTTTTCGATCCCCTTAAACTATTAAACACGGATAGAATGGTTCGGGAAAAATTTAAAATATGTTAATTGTAGCGATTCAATACAAAATAAACAATGACTTCTAAAAGGTGACCAAAACATCAATTTTTCAATGATTTTAAAAAAATGTAAATACGCTTTAAAATACACCAAAAACCATTTTGAGATATACAAAACAGTCCTAAATATCAGCCAAAAATATAAAAATTTTGATTATCCACGAAACAAAAATTACAAAAATGCTCAAACTATACCCCGTCTAAAGGCGGGGTTGGGTATTAGAGGGTTAAGCCGTATAATATTCTTGATTGTACACCTTGAATTGACACGATTCTAGCACTAATGCCATAGATTTGGCACTGGAAATACGATTTACTCATTTTTTTAGTTGTCTGACTTTACTCAGAAACGTGTGAGTTTTCTGACCGTGTAGAATGTAATGTAATTTGTATTTACAGCAAGCTTATTCACATATTGACTATATATTATCAGGTATCAGGTATCAGAAGGCCGGCTGTGCCATTGCCATACATATAAGCCTATTTCATCATTTACCTGAGGGAATTGGACAAGGGATGGAATGGGATTAGGAAAGGGAAAGGTAATGAAATAGGAAGGGATGCCCTAGAAGAGAGAATAAACGCATAAGCGCAACGAGAGCTCATAGCCCATACCACAGCGGGTTTAATCAGTGCCCTGAAAAGGACATTGTAAAACGCATAAGCGTAAAGAGAGCCTATAGCTCATTGGAGGTAGCTTGTGACGTCATGCAACTTTCAATATGACATTGAAAGGCACGTCATCGAAAGCATCCTCAATATTCAAGAAATCACCCAAGCAAAAACTACGTTTGAGTGAGTACTTTCTTGAAAACGTATACAACTTTGTGTAAAAGAGTCACTGTGGACATCGCAAATTGGGATGTCCACATGAAAAGGAATGTCAGCCAGACGAACATCACAGATGTGATAATCGACAATGCGTTTCAAGCATTACAGAGAGAACGAGGTAACCAGATGAATCTGGAACTCATTCCTTCTTTATACAACGCACGCACCCTTTCGGGATAAAACTATGGAATAATTTCACGCCATGAGAATACCCAATAGCAAACTACAAGAGTTCGAAACATGTTTGAAATACTCAAATCCTTTTGGAGAAAAATAGGACAAACCCCCATTTGCACCTGGAGATTTGAAGTAAGCAGAGCTTGTAAGGGCCCACTAAGTCGATTATATAGCTATAATTCTCAAGCGGAAGCTAGAGATTCGTAACTATACAAAAGAATGGGTTATCCGAAGATATTTTGAACTTGAACAGATCAGAGTTCCATTCAGGAGTACCTTTTGCGGTCCGCACAGACCGCAGAGGACAAGCTTCTTTCAAAGCAATAGTTATGGTATACCATAATGGAGGGCATTGTAGGTACAAAACCACAGTGAAACTCTCTTAGAGTAGCAATGGAAGCGAGTTATCCATAAATGTGGTCGCAACCAATTAGTACAGGTTCCCTAGTTTGTTGAGCAGGGTCGCCTGAATACGCAAATTTTGCGAAGGAACACTCAAAAGTGCAAAGAAGGTCACATGGAGACTCCTCATCTGACACATGCCAATCAGCCAATTCTGCTCATGCAGAGTTGGGTTAGGTGAAATTCTATGTTAAGTTATCCATGAACTGTACTACCTAAGTAATCCATCCAACTGAAGCATCTCAAATTAATGTTTGAGCTACTTCAGATGATGTAATCATCGTAGTAATACTGCCAAATACCAGCGAAAAGATCCTGAATACAAGAGCTTGCTTGAAGGCATCAATAAGCAAATGTTGAAACATACTGTTTACGTTATTCTAGAATATAGCATGCTCGAGGCACGACACTTCATTTATAATGAAAAAAAAAGCAAACTGGGTTCATAAGGTAACTTATATAGAAGTTACCCTACGAAAATGAACTTTTTGAAGTAGAGCCACTTGGGATACGCACGCTTTTTACGCTGAAAATTGATCTGAGTTTTCCTAGCCGTAGCCACTACCCAAACTAAACAGGATTACACTCTTCACAATCACAGCACAAAAAGGAAACATCAACGACAAACCAAATCGGTGTCAATTGAAAAACGCCAATGGCGAAAACGCATTAAGCGAAACCATATAGGTGGTAATGTAAGCTAATTTACAACATTTGAATAATCCCGCCCTTATTTAGCCTCAAATTTGAGACTTAAGAAAGACTGTTTCGGATAGGACAAAGAAACTTTGGGCACGTCTTGTTAGCAGCTACTGCAGCTTCAAAGCTGTAATTATTAAATTTTTAGTTTAGGGTCGAAATTGCACAAATAATTTCACTTACATTTTCGTGTACTTCTCCCTATCGAAACTCTTCAAGTCGTTTGCAAGAATGCGATATTGCGTGACTAATGCCTAATAGTTAATAGATAGTTAACATTTTTCAATGGGAAATTCAATTGTGTCGCAAACTTACGCATAGATTAAGGTTACAAATCAATTCACGAACTACACTAGTCACGTCGTCGTACTAATAGGCTTAGGATACTGTTAAGATATAAACGTTTGAATTAAGCAATTTATAGTAATTAAATAGGATAATAAATTTACCCGGCCAACAATTGATTTGATACTCGAATAGTTAATCAATACTAGAAACAATTGTTTGAGAAAAATGAATTCTAAACGACCAGAAATTGTCCTCTTCGATTGCTTATATGATTCAGCATCACCTCGCACTTTTGCCTTATCATCATTCGATCAGATGTCAATCTATTTCGCATCTACGCTTCCTACCGTCATCTGTCTATTAGACAGTAGAGGGTGATACGGAACTCACCGTGGCGTTGCTGAACACTGCTGCCCTGTGGTTATTTTTTACATTCCCCCTCCCGTGAAGTTCCGGGGAATCCTCATCTGCACACTGATTCCTATTTGAACTAACGTCCAGTAATGCTAGCTTAACGGCAGGCCGCGTTAGCACTCCATCTTTCGTTCGTACGACTGCTCTTCTGGTCTGTCCATCCTTGCCTCTTATAACTTCAATAATCCGTCCTCGCAGCCATCCGCTCCGTTTGCTCTCATCAACTACAAACACGATGTCTCCGGTATCCAACGGTTTTGTAGATTGAAACCACTTTGTACGCCTAGTCAACGTTGGCAGATACTCCAGAACCCACCGCTTCCAGAATTGATCTACTAAGTACTGAGAAAGTTTCCAGCTATCTCGTAGAGTAGTTCCTTCGACTGTGAACGCTGATCTTGGTTGAACAACTCCTGTAGAACCGTAGAGCAAGAAGTGGTTCGGTGTTAGAGCCTCTTGATCGGCGTCATCGATCGGAATGAAAGTCAGCGGTCGTGAATTGATAATTGCTTCTGCCTCCAATACTACGGTCTCCAACACTTCGTCACTTGGGTGCTGGGGGTGTCCTGCGATAGCTGCCATTGCGGTCTTGACAGAGCGAACCATCCGCTCCCAACATCCGCCCATGTGGGGTGCCGATGGCGGATTGAAGTGCCACGTTGTCCTGGCATTCGTGAAAGTTACCGCGCAGTTCTCATGGATTGATTGGATCTGCTCACAAAGTAGACTGTTCGCTCCCTTGAAACAGGTCCCGTTGTCAGAGTAAAACGTAACCGGGGCTCCTCTGCGGCTGACGAATCGACGAATGGCCATTACGCAGGACTGCGTAGTCAAGCTGTGTACGATTTCTAAATGCACAGCACGTATGGTGAGACACGTGAACAGTGCCACCCAGCGTTTCACCAAGCTTCGTCCCTGTTTGACTAATAGAGGGCCGAAGTAATCCACTCCACTATAACTGAATGCCCGGATGTTCGGAGTTAGCCGTACAGCTGGAAGCGGTGCCATCATGGGGGGTCTGGGTTCGGCTTTCTTTATTTTACAGTGCTGGCATTCATTAGAAATCCGTTTGATGATAGATCGTAGTTGGGGAACTCTGAAGCGTTGTCGAACTTCGTTGAAGACTGTATTGTTGTTGCCATGTAGAAAACGGCGGTGATAACTATCAACCAAGAGGCGAGTAGTGGGATGATCTTTCGGCAATATCACTGGATATTTCGTTTCAAAAGAAGCGCTAGGTGCTGCCAAAATCCTACTGTTCATCCTAATCACCCCCGAATCATCTATAAACGGCGATTCTGTATATAGTTTGCTGCACTTTTCCAGACTTATCGGTTCCTCCGTTGGATGCTGACTGTTATATTCCAGCGCAGTATATTCGTCCGGAAAGGCTTGAAACTGCGTCTGACGCCACAAAAGATTTTCTCCCTGTAGCAGCTCGTCACTAGTTAAGATTCCATGGATTTTCTCATTCCGAAACTTTTTTAACGCCCGATACACATATGCTGCCGTCCGAATCAATCGATTCCAATTGGAGAACCTTGTCACATCGATAAGTGGTTGTGGTAGTTCCCGATGGAGATGGTAGACAGCGCGTACTTCCTCTTCTGTGTAACACTGTTGTTTCTGGACCTGCTTCGGCCATTCCGATTTGGATTGGTAGAGAAAAAGTTCTCCGATGTACCAGCGACTGTCCGGTAGAAAGTCTGGTCCGCATCCCCATTTCGTGGCCAAGTCGGCTACATTCTGCTTCGATGGAACGTGATGCCACTCGTCAATGTTAGAGCTGTTGAGAATTTCTCCTACTCGGAACGCTACATAGGGATGATACCTTCGGCTATCGGATTTAATCCAAGCGAGGGCTGTTGTGGAATCTGTCCAGAAATAACGCTCTTCGATGTTGAGATTCAGAGCTGCCTTGACTGTTTCCATTAGTCGGCATCCAATAATACAAGCTTGGAGTTCCAGCCGAGGAATCGACAGTGGTTTCAAAGGGGCTACTTTTGTTTTAGCTGCAACGAGAACACAGTGGATAGCTCCAGCTTGCACTATACGCAAATAGGCCGCGCATGCATAAGCTTGCTCGCTGGCGTCGACAAATACGTGCAGCTGTATGTTTGCAGGTATTTGGCTGCTAGTCGAACCGAAGAAACAACGTGGAACTTCAACTTCCTGTAAACGCTCCAGTAGACGAATCCAATCTCTCCACATTTGGTGCAGCTCCGGCGCAATCACTTCATCCCATTCTGTACCCGTCCTCCAAATGTGTTGCATTAGAATTGTGCCGTGGACGACGAAATGAGCGATGAATCCATAGGGATCGAACAGCGACATCACCAGCCGTAGCACTTGCCGCTTTGTGGGCATGACTGACTGCACTAGAAACTGTTTCAAATCCTCTTTTAGCACTACGTCGAATGTGAACACATCCTCATTTGGCTTCCACACCATCCCGAGTACACGCTCGATGTTTACCGAGCCATCTAGATCAAGCGACTTCTTGTGCAAGCTCCTTGGCTCTCCCAACTGCCGCAAGACTTCTGGGGAGTTTGAAACGAAGTTTCGAATTTCGAAGCCACCTAGAGCGTGTACGTGCCTTACATCCTTTACCAGCTTTACTGCTTTTTCTATGGAGTCTACGCTGTCGAGGTAATCATCGACATAGTGCGCGTTGATGATCGCTTCAGCTGCTTCTGGGAAGTCCGACTCCAACTCTTTTGCGTTTTTGTTCTTGACGAACTGAGACGAGCAAGGCGAGCATGTTGCTCCAAATGTTGCCACGTCCATCACGTAGATTTGGGGTTCTTCATCTGGGTGCTCACGAAGTATGAACCGTTGATACTGCTTGTCCCGAGGTATGATCCGAATTTGATGGAACATTTCGCGGATGTCTCCACACACCGCGATCGATCTCTGCCTGAACCTCAGCAGAACAGCAAACAACGACGTCAGCATGTCCGGTGCTTTCAGCAGCATGTCGTTGAACGACGTTCCATGTACTTGCGCAGCAGCATCCCAGATAAGACGGATTTTCTCCGGCTTCTTTGGGTTTCTTACTACCCCCAGTGGAAGGAACCAAGTTTGACACGAATCGGTGGATTCTAGCTCTTCTTGGGTAATCTTGTGCGCGTAGCCTTTCGCCTCATAGTCACGTATAAGAGCAATAACTTTGTTTCTCAGGCCTTCATCCTTATTGAGTCGCTTTTCTAAACACTGTAGTCTACGCATTGCTAGTGGATAGCTGTCTGGAAATACAGGTTTGTCGTATCTCCAGAGCAATCCGGTCTCGAATCCTCCCCGCGTTCTACGTGTTGTCTGCTCCAGAATCCGTCGAGCTCGGCTGTCATCCACAGACTCGATCGGGGTAGCCACCGCCGCTTCCTCAACAGCGAAGTACTGCTTCATCAAATCATGTAGCTCACGGTTTCCCATTTGTTGCTCCTCGGTGTGAAGATGCAATCGCTCAACAGGTAAGCCCTCTCCAATCGCCTGCTTGCCGTAGACACACCATCCCAGTCTAGTCTTAACAGCTACTGGGTCGTTTGATTTGCCCTCTCGCACCTTCAATGCCGTTAACAGTTGTGCATGTTCAATGCCGATGATGAGTCTTGGCACAGCATTGACGTAACTGCGCAGCGGAAGGCCGCGTAGATGTGGGTACGTCTTCTTCAACTCCTCGTACTGGAACGTCTGCCCTTGCAGTTGAAGCCTCTGAACTGTACGTACGTTATTCAATTTGTATTTGCTGCTCATACCACTGCCGGAAATGTTCAATGTTACGCGCTGCGATCCATTTTCCTCTCGTGTTATGTTACCCGTCCATCCAAGCCAGAGTGATTCACCCGGCCCGGCGATGTCTAGATCAGCTGCCAGTCCTGCTTCCATGAGGGTTGTTTGGCAGCCATCATCCAAAAAGGCGAAGGTTTCCACCTGTTTCCCGTTCATTTCTAGTGTCACCGGTAGGTAACGAAACAGACAGTAGCTCAGTGTCGAATGATGATTTTGTTGGGTAACTCTCGCCTCGTTCGATGACATCCTACTCTCGGACGAACTCCGATTAACACTGGCATCAGTTCGCGAATGCAACAGTGCGTGATGGCGTAATCGGCAACCGTCGATTTCACACTCCTTTCGTGAACGACAGGGCCATCTTCGATGCGGAATCAAACAGGTTCTGCAGAGACCTTTAGAACGGATTGCCTTCCACCTCCCATCTACATCCAGAGCCTTGAACTGTGGGCACTGTGAAATGTGCTCCTCAGCGGTACAGTAGTGGCAGGATTTATTGCTTCTGTCCTGCCAGGGTGATGATTTTGATCTGCCTTCTGTAGTCTGAATCACGGCATGTTCCTCTCCTGACTCTACATGCACGTAAAACTTCTGCTTCTCCCTTCCAGTTTGGCCTGTTGTTGAGTGCTGAGCTAGGGTGTCAACTGGAAAAGTGACGTCTGAAGCTGTGTTGACTAGCTCATCCATAAACGCTCCAAATGTCGCCAGGTTCACATCTGTTTGCGAGCGTTTGTACCACGACCACTGCATTTTCATCGATGACGGAAGTTTCTCCACCAACTCGTGTAGCAGCATAGGGTTACGGAGATGATCCAGCAGCTGTGCCACAAACATATGGTCGACTAGGTTTCTCACAGCCATTCCGAAAGTGATGACCGATTGCAGATTCTCCGATCTCGGAGGCGGAACGCTTCGTAGTCTTCGCAGGAGTGTGTGGATGAGCACTTCTGGCCTGCCATACAGTTTGCGCAACGTTTCCATTACATGCGGCACTGATTCAGGCATCAACAAACGACTCTTCACCGAATCCAGTGCGTGTCCTTTCAGACACCGTTGAAGCCTAGCTAGGTTCTCCGCGTCTGTGAACCCACACGCTGCCGTTGAATTGTAGAAGGAGCTGGAAAACAACGGCCAGTCTTGTGGATCCCCGGAAAAGTCCGGTAACTCGCGTGGCATCACCTGTCTCGCCGCCAATTGTGCACTACTGGGCACCGGTTGGTGCGATGTTCCCGTTTGCGACGCTCCAAAGTGATGCACACCGGGCGGCGTGGACTCCAAACCGGCGGAACCAATCATCAGATTAGCCGATGCTGGTCGCTGATTTGCTTGCGGATGTTGAATAGCTGCTGATGTCGTTGGGTATGTTACACTCGCGTAGGGTACGGTATCACATGGAGGAACTACTGATGCTTCTGTTGACATACCGACGACCGAACTGATCATCGAATTTCGTGGCACTGGCATACGACCAGCAATCGTTTGACATTTGGGAGGAACTACTTCTCCAAACTGGCCCGAAAAGGTCACTTTTGTGTCAGCAATTGATTTAGAAACGCAATTTCCGAATATGTGGTTCACGTGGGAAGTTTGACCATTGACAACGCGAGGAAATGACTGTCTAACTGTGTACATTGTCGAGGAACAAGGCTGTACTGGGGACCTAGACTCGAGATTGTCTCGCCTAATACTTGTACTGGAGGATATTGGTTCTACCTGCTGTGATAAACTAGTCTGAGGGATGTCTACTCCTATCGCTTTACCTGACTGTGGTGTTGATGACGAAGTGGGAATTCCAGCCGCTGGCTCAGAAGCAGGATGTGCCGGCCCCGTTGAGCGACCGGTTGATGTCGATGCGAGCGGTACAGGCAATTGAGGGTAGGCTCCGTTGTGCGACAACCCGATTGCTACCCGATCACCTTGGCTATTGCTGAGCCAATCCACCACTTTCTTCCGGCTTGCTCGACTACTCAGTCTGCTGCTTCTGCTTTCGTCGTCTTCCTCCAGGATAAGGTCCAACTTTTGCTGAAGAAAGGCCTCATCCTCCTCAGCCCGCTTCTTACGGATTTTATCTTCTTCCGCCCGCTGCTTCAGTTTCAAAGCGCGCTGCTCCTCCAGCTGCTGCAGTAGAAGTTCCCTCCGTGCTCTACTACTCGCTGAGCTTCTCACTGACTTACTCGTGTGGCGACTAGCAACTTCCCCGGCATCCTCCTTGGAACAAAGGCTGCACTTCCACGTCCTATCTGGGTTGAGACTTGTCTCCGTTTCGCCGACGCAACCGGCGTGGAACCAGACGTCGCACATATCACATCCGACCATCTGTCCGACTAGACCGCCGGAGGAGCATTTCCCGCATTCCTTTGCCGCGTGCATCATTCTTGAACTGGTTTGCTGCTTACTACACAGCAGATCCGGGAAAATCTTTGAAGAGTGTTTCGGATAGGACAAAGAAACTTTGGGCACGTCTTGTTAGCAGCTACTGCAGCTTCAAAGCTGTAATTATTAAATTTTTAGTTTAGGGTCGAAATTGCACAAATAATTTCACTTACATTTTCGTGTACTTCTCCCTATCGAAACTCTTCAAGTCGTTTGCAAGAATGCGATATTGCGTGACTAATGCCTAATAGTTAATAGATAGTTAACATTTTTCAACATTTTACTGATTATCTCGGAGAAACGCAAGGTCAACTGCACTATTGCTCCGGGTAGTGCAGTAAGGGCGTAATACTGTGGAGGACGCCCTAATTCTCCACAGGCTCCGTTTGTGGTTAGGTTTTTATATGACCCCCCTAACCATTCATTCCTTGGCACGGTAAGCATAAAGCCGCATAACACCATGAATTAGGGGTCACCTGTTTAGTGGACTCTTACCACTGGATCAGGCGGTCCGTAGTGTTATTCTTAGCCAATTGAGACAACCGCTACCGACACTACACAGCTATCTAGGCTGATCGGGAAAAGAAGCTAACATTGATGGTTAACTTCCAAACGAGCCCGAACAGCCCCTCACTCATTTTTTTAGTTGTCTCACTTTACTCAGAAACGTGTGAATTTTCTGATCGTGTACAATGAAATGTAATTTGTGATGTAATGTGTGAATTTACTGATCGTGTACAATGAAATGTAATTTGTATTTACAGCAAGCTCATTCACATATTGACTATATATTATACATTTTCACATACGGTGTTGTCAATGTATTTCAAACAAAGTTAAATGTTGTGATATTCGCCTTGTGAGAACGATCTAAAAGTGTGAACAAAATCATACTCTTACAAACAGTAAACGTAAGTAATTCAACAATTATCGGTGCCATAAGCAATAATTCAACGTTTTCAACCGTCTTGAAAATTGAGCATAACTTTGACAACATTTCCCATATCAGACAAGGAAACTTTTCTTGTCCCACAGAAATAGTTGTGGGCCAACAAAACAATAGAAAGTTACCAAGGTATACATCGGCTCGGAGCAAAAACAAGTTCCGTGTTCCGTTGAAAGATTTCTCCCATCTTTTCGTTCACTTTCAAAAACAATCTTTTCTGCATCGGAGCAATGTAGAATGGAGCAGCGTAGCTATAGACCGAGGGGACGCATCTATTTAGTTTCATCATCTGCACCTCGGGCCACCTATAAACTTGCTCGTGTCACACAGACGGTTACAGTTCCAGCAGGTTCCAAAACGAACGAGAAATAATGGTACGATAGTGGAAACTTTGAAATAGAAAAAAATGAACTATGATAATGGAACTCGATCTACCGGTGGCGAGCTGAGCAACAAGGAAGCGCTGCTCTAAAAAGGTGCTGGATAGGGTTGGATTGTTGGTAACCCTAAAACTTTGGAAAGTACACCACACAGACCGTAGAAACAATGAGCGCTAAAAAACCAAAGGCAGCTGCTCAGGAGTTCTATCCCGAAGAAACATGTCCCTTGCCTCACATTCACCACACAGTGTACTCTTTCTAATGTATTTCCTGGATGCAGGAAAACAGCAAAAAAAAACGGATAAAAATTGCAACTTAAAACAGGTACGATGATGCTCTCACAGATCGTTATAAAATATCTAACCTCAACCCTTCCCAAACTGAAACATAAAGTTGAAATCTGTAGGGGAAGAATGGTGGCGAAAAGTTTTACCTTTCGCCTTGAAACGAATGTGCATGGGGGTGTATTTGTCGTCAGATTGGAGAACAATTCGAAACTTTCCGAAGAGTACAATTCCTTGCGGAAAGCCGATTATGGTGGAAAAACCTACATCGCAAAGTTTTACTCTTATAATTGCTGCCAAACGAGGTAAACTTATCAACGTTAGGATAAATCATGATACGCATGAGATGTACACCAATAAGTAGAGCTATTAAAAACTTTAATTTTTCATATTGTAAATTTCGGTTCAAATCACACGAATATATGTATAAAACAATCGTATCACAATCATAGGTGCGATATAGCTTTGGACAATTTTGAATCGATGTTCGCAACATCGATGTTTTTGTTCCGATTAATCGATTTTTTGAATCGATGTTGAAGCCCCAAGAAATCGATCGAATCGATTTTTCTTTCGATTCAAAAATATTAAATTACTTTTTTTTTCAGAATGCACTGTAGAATTTAACCATTAAAAAAATGTTCATAAAATCGAAGTACATATAATCGAGGGTCTATATAATCTAGGGTCCACTAAGTCGAGGCATACCTACCTATATATCTCAGGTTTCTTGGGCAACCCCTCCCAAGAGTCCAAGTGAATCTTTCTCAGGATTCTAAAGGAATCCTCCTTATGGTCCCTTTCAGGGTTCTAGCGCATCCTTCTCAGGATTCTAGATCAGTTCAGGGATCAGGGTCTGAGGCAATCTCTTCCAGGATTCTAACGGGATGTCTTTCAATACTGCAGGAGAATTTCTTTCAGGATTCTAGGAGAATCTTTTTCAGAATTCTGGAACAATCCGTCAGAGAGTTCAAGGGATATCCGTCTCAGACACATTCCACGCACCTCTACGCCAAGGGTGTGAAATATCAAAGTGATTGTTTCGCCCCAAGCTTTCCAGCATATGAAAAAGGGTAGATTCAATCTTAGGAAAACCATTTGTTTCACCTAAAATTTGACTGGTTACGTATTTAAATAGCTAGATGAAGTAATAGCATTTTATGTAAGAAAAATGAAATTTTTCATTGATAATTTTCAAATATGCCTGCTGGCACGGTAATGCTCGAAAACATTTAAACTATTTTTTTATTAATGTAGTATAATAACGTATATTTTATAAACCCAAAGGACACTTTTCATAAAAATAGGTTTTGATATGTTTTAAGCACTTTTTGCAATAGCCGCAATTTAATGGTGTCCCGTTACGAAAATAGTATATTTGTTGTAATAGCGAATTTATCACTAGCTTTAGAAGAATGATTTTCAGGATTCTCTTAGTACTCGTGGAGACCTTTCTTCCAACATATTGGGTTACCTTGATCGACGCGTTATCTTAGGCGTTACTATGGGTGCGTAGATTTGGTGTCCCATTACGAAAATTTTAAAGACATTCATAAGTGGATAAATAAGTGTGGTTTGATCAAATATTTAACCAAAAATCTGTAACCGTGATGAAATGATAATATAGGGTGTATATATTTTCATTATCCTTCTTGGTGTAACGCCCCTACTGAAACAAAGCCCACTTCTCAGCTCTCCACGGAAACTACGTAAACAAAGGGCAGGTATTCTGGTGGATCAGTATAAAAAGTGATGATAGCATACTCTTTAAAAGCTATAAACTTTTTAACGTGTCCTATGAATTACCACCATGATGTATAAAATGGTTTATAGAATCACAAAGCGTTCAAAACTTGAAGATCCCGAAGTGATGGTTGGCATTCCTTCTTTATTCCATTCATCACCGTATAATTTACTTTTATGACGACAAACATATTTTGAAGCTTATGTTCTTACTAAAAAAAGTGTAAAATGCATCACGAAAATAGCGTAGCATTACTTTTTGTGATAACATAATTTAGTAACCGTTGATTGAAAGTCTAGCGACCTCCCTCTTGTCGTTTTGGTTGACAACTTTTTTTTCTTCTCGAAATCCGTTTGTTTGTATCGTTACTGGTTGTCGTTAGCTAAATATCAACGGAAAGCCCCCATAATCTCATCCCCTCAAAAAAAAAACTTTGTTCTCTCTAACCTCGACCAAACGACAAGTTCAACAGTTCCCCAAAACTAACATAGAATAAAAGAAAAATCCCCTTTAAAATATAAAATTTATTTCAACGAAAATTGGTTCCTTTATTCCCAAGGCGCATGAGCTTTCCAATAAAGGATTAAAGCAACATGCGACATATGCTTGAAAAGACTGTGTTGGAAGAATGCACTATAGATATCATTGGCCATATCAGTTGATACATACTTAAGTCAATTTTTTCTATCCCATTCTTTCGAAATGAAGATTGATACGTCGCTCGGCATGTTTTGGTTACAAACCAGAAATGTTCCCGATGACACCCCCGTGGAACCTGTGCTAAATGTTCCGAGGTGGCCATTTAGTTGATACATACTTAAGTCTATCCACAGACAAACAGACGTAACACCTAGAACAATTTTCATGAAAATCATCGCCCAGTTCACACTACCATCACCTGGTGGAAATGTTTCACGAAACACTGCGTTGTGCAATATCGTCAACAGAAGGCGCTAGTGTTGAACGTCAAAAGCAAATAAAAACAATGTGCCCGCCTTTGGTTGTGAAAGCGACAACTATGAAGATATAAAATGATCGTTAAAAGCATGGTCGATAGAAATTTCGCCAGTGTTACGTCTGTTTGTCTGTGGTCTATCGTTTCTGACTCAGTTATTTGAAATCATGAAGATTGATATGTCGCACGGCATGTTTAGGTTGAAAGCCAGAAGTGTCCCCAATGAGGCCTTGCGGAACCTGTTACGGGATTCCGGATGGGCCAACTGATTCAAATCTTGTTATAGTAGTTGTATTTCACTATTCGCAACAAAAATTTCGTTGAAAATCGATGGTTCAAACACAACAACATACGAAATAATCACTTTGAGCCATTTTGACAACCCCCTGATCCTAGCACAATCCGGAATATCTCCGGAATGGTTCCGGATATTGCATGGCCACTTGTGTATAATGAACTAGCTCCAATTTATGATCAATTGAGGGCGACTTCAAAAAAATCGGATGAAAATTGGCGAAATGCCAGCATTTTGAAAATGAGTTGTAGAGGGTCGGATACGTGAAGGTTAAATAAAACTCGAAACAGGTTCCCCAGGGCCCATTCCGATGGCCACCATAGGGCCAGAGTGGGTTTGAAGGACTATTGGTGTCCTGCCGGACAGCTACTATCTGTCTGAAAAATATTGCCGAAGACACCAATATTCTATCTAGCAAAGCGTTCAATCTACAACTAGATGACTTTAGCCGTAACGGGACACCATTTGCAAAACACTGTTTTCACGCGAGCGTAACGCTGCGCTCCCAAAACTAAATCAAAAATATTTCCAAATCTATACATTTCTCAGTAAAACTCACTTCGGCAATCTTGTTCACATCAATCCAAAGAAGAAATGTCTAGAAGACTCTATTATTCAAAACTTCATAACAGAGCTAATATACGCATTTCAGAATGAAAATTTTAAAAAGAAGATTTCTGCGATGGTGTCCCGTTACGAAATGTAACATGTTATATAAAGTAAATTGGAACCAAAACCCCATAGAACAAGTATTGCATCAGCAAGTACATCTAATAAGCTTGTTATAAAACCTGTTAAACCATATGATCATGAACATTATAATTGATTGCAGACGTCATTTGTTCACGAAAGTTAGTACCTCGCGGTGTCCCGTTACGCTGGAATGTGTCCTCAGCATTCTCAGAGAATCCCGAGGAAAAACTTCTCTCAATCCGTCACAGGATGAAGAGTAAATCCATCTCGGAAATCTGAGGAAATCCCTCAGGATTCTGGAAGAATTCCTATAAAAGATTCTGAGAGAATCCATCTCAGAAAACTAGAGTAATCTCTCCTAGGATTCCAGGGGAATCCTAAATAGAATTCAGGGAGAATTCCCTTCCTGTTATTCTCCCTTTTCTAGAATCAGGTCTCTCAGGATGCTGTTGTGATAATTTGCAGCATTTTGAAGAAATCTCTCACAGAAATTTAGAGGAATCCTTACAGTTATGAAAGACTCCTTTGAAAAATTCTGGAGATTTTTTTCTCAGCCGTATGAGAATACCTATCTGAATTCTAAGAAATTTTTGGAGTCTAAGAGAATTCATTTCCGGATTTTGGGGTATTTCCTACCACGGTTCCCTACCAAGGGTGAAATCTCTTTCAGGATTCTAAAAAAATCTCGATGATCTGGGTTGATTCCTCTAAGGATTCTGAAAGACCCTCACTTAGGATCACACTCAAAATTCTGAGTAAATCTTGCTCAGCATTCTCAGAATAGTTGCGTAATTCTTCTCAGAATTCTGGGGGGAATATTTCTTAGGATTCTGGGGGAATTCCACACTGGATTCTAGTGGTATCCTTCTCGGGATTCTGCGTTAGATCCTTTTAAGATTCTGGGGGAATATCACTAAGTATTCTGCGGGTACTCTTCCCAAGATTCTCTGGAAATTCGGCTATCTGGGATAATCAGGACTTTGGGGAAATTTCTCTCAACATTCTGAGGAATTTGTCTCATGATTCGGGAGAAATCCTTTGGATTCTGGAGGTATATTTTTCAATAAGGCAATCCATGACGACTTTTCGCGATGGGGGTGACAGCCAAAACTGTAAACACAGTGTGAGTACAACTTAACAAAATTTCGTCAAGTGTCGTCGGTGCTTAACAAATTCCTTTGTGTTCAACTGTCACCCCGATCATCGATTGTCAAAAATACATGCTAAACAAAAAAAATCAGCTGATCGCATCTGTCTCATGGATTGCCTTATATTCTAGGGCACTTTCATTCAGAATTATAAATTATTGAAGAATCTCTGACGAGATTCTGGGCAGAATTCTCTAGAGAAATTTGGAATTTGGAAGAATTCCTTGCAAAGACTTTGTGATTCCTCTTAGGATTCGGAAGAAATCCTTCTCAGCATTCTACGAGAATCCTAGTAGAATTCTGCTTTCTGTACTCTGGAGCAGTTGCTCCCAGAAATTTCATTCAGGATTCTGGGAGAGTCCCTCTTAGTAATCAGGGAAAATCCCTGGAAAGATTATGGAGAGATTCTCTTGAGGTTCTGGAGTAATAATTTAAAGTATTATAGAGGTATCACTCTCCGAGTTCTGGAGTTTAAAGGTGTCCATTCAAAGATTCTGGGAGAATGTGTTTCAGGAATCAGTGGTAATTTTTCTGTTTTTTTTTTGTGGGAATACCTCTCGGAATTCCAGAGATCCTTCTCAAGATGCTGGGGAAGTCCATTCTAGAAGTTTTCGAAACCCAGGAAGAATCCTTATCAGATTTTCGGAAAAATCCTTCTTAGGTTTCTAGATATATTTCTCTTAAGAATCTGGAAGAACTTCTCATACGATCCCTCTCAGGATTCTGGGGAATACCTTTCGGGATTCTGGTGGAATTATTCTCAGCAGTCTGAAGAATTCCACCCAGGATTTTAGGGGAATACTGGCAGAATACATAAAAGGATTCTAGAGGAATTCTTCTCAGGATTCAGGGTGAATCCTATCTTCCAGAATTCTGTGAGAGTATATCTCAGGTTTCTTTGGCCCAGAATGCATTGTCTCACCGTTATATTCAAGGATGGAAGAAAATCACTTCAAGCGATAAATGATACGAATAATCCAAGATAGCCTTGTTCTTGCAGTAGCATGATGCCAACGCCACACACCATGTTCGTATCACAGAGACAATCAAAGCATCTGATGCACGCTTAATCGCGTGATGACCCGTTATCGAATCATGTTACAAGTCGTGATAAATTTGATTCATCACAATGTATGCCACTTATGCACTCGTAAACCGCATTCATGATTCGAAATAATTCATTCACAAGCATATCTGGAAGTTAAAGCACCAAGAATGCTCGAAAAGTGAATAAAATCACGAATTTATCATTTCGACTTCATGATAACGATCGCATCGCGCCCGCACATGCCGAGCGAATCATTCTTCTCGGACCGTAGTTTGTTTATGACGCTTGACGACAAAATATTATCATTGTTGCTATGATCGCGCGATGCCGTTCAACCGCGACACTTTCGAAATCTGATTATGATCACTAGATTTCCATCCTTGGTTATATCCATTTTCGAATCAGAGTTGCGAAATGTTCGAATGTCGTTGTCTGCCTGCCTACTGTGTTTTTTGACATGTAGCTCTGTAGAAAAATGCTCCTAAAATGGAATTTCCAACTCTCTCGTTTTCGGTGCGTTCCCGGTCGATTTTTCCAATTATTTTTTCGTACGAACTCGTGGGAGCCTTACACGAATAAAACACTGTAAGAATGGTGTAGATCCGTTGACCCGTTCCCGAGCCTATTCGTGACATACGGTGTCTACGTTATTGGGAGCACCGTATACTCGATATTTATTTATTTATTTATTTCGTCAAACATACCGTAGACTACAATTTCACTTAACTATATCACTTAATAACTATATTCTATTATGTCTCAAAGACCTAAAATATTCTCTTAAATTTGTTCTAGACATGTTTAAACATACCGTAGACTACAATTTCACTTAACTATATCACTTAATAACTATATTCTATTATGTCTCAAAGACCTAAAATATTCTCTTAAATTTGTTTTAAACATGTTTAAACTAATAGATGCACAGTGGTGATTATAAAGGTTCATCATTCGATTCAAAGGACCAAATTTTGCATAATCTGTTCTATGTTTGTTTAGAGCAAATATATTACGAACTCTCAATAGTTCAGCAAGAGCATAGAAATTTATATATGATAGTAAGTTGACGGAGTCGATGCGTTGAGATATTAAATCATTTATAAATGAAACCATAGGAGACTCGCCGATGTCCTGCTGGACCGTGAATACGGCCTACACAGCAAAATATTTTTGCTGGTAATCAGTAAACTTTGCCGATTTTTTGCGTGCTGGTTGCATTCAGCAATACAAATTACTGAGTATCAGCAATTATTTTTCAACTTGCAATTTTTACAGTTGATCAGCAACGTTGTGCTGAAATTCAGCAAAAATGTTGCTGAAATTCAGCAATTTCTTTTGCTGATTTTTTGCGTGCTGTAAGCATTTCAAAAATTTGGGTGTATACGGTGTATCGGTTTCGCTGCCCCCGCGAGCCGAACTATGTTTGCCTTTTGGTGGAAAAACCTGAAGTGATTGAGGAGTGTAGAATTAGAATTTAAGTTAAAATACACATTAATAAAAAAAAAATGGAGTGATTGAAAGGAGGAAGCAGCACTTCAGTGACTACCTGAATGACCTGCAGAAGGCAGTCACGGAAAACCATGGCAACCGAGGAAACGACATTGTTGGGTTCAGCAGAAGACTGGAGGAGAAATGATCAACTCCACGCTGCTGAGGCAGTTATGACTGCCATTCACCAGCTGGAGCTGGAAGGATAGTATCGCAGCTAACTATGGAGAGCCATTTGTCCGCGCCCGGTTGATTGTCAGGACCTGGGGAAACGGGGGATAAGAAGGTGTGTAGGTTGGGAAAATAAACCTTCCGCACGTTAGTCTGAAGGACACTCGGATATTCCTGCCACCTGCTCATTCACAAGAAGATGAGTTGAAATATGTGAGAACTTCAGCGTAACCACCGAACAATTGGGCAAGGCCTCTTTAACTCCATAATCTTACGTTTGCTTTGTTTGTGGGTCATGTCAAGACACTATTCACCACTATTGACATTAAGACCTTCCTCTGAGCTGAGCTAATGCTATAACGAAATTCGACTGACTGCATGATTGACACACGGCTTCAACAATGACTTCCTACTGATAGATTACAACCATTAATCATCACCTTCAACAACACCACGTGCTCTTCGTTATACAGTCGATCAAGTGCGAAGGTTCTTGGCACCACCGGGTATGACATGCAATATGCTGTAAGAAAACAACAAATCGATGACCAAGTTCCCTGATAGGCAAAATCTGTAAGAAAACAACAAAATCACGATATCTCAACTACACTGTGAGGTGAAATTAAGTAAACACACCTGCAGTTTTTTTTTTTCTAGAACTTCTTTTTCAAAAAAAAGTAATCACACTGCATGATTAAAAATCGACTCAAGAAATTTAATTTTCATTCTTACGAAAAAAGTGACAAAAAAAGTGCCCACTTCATTGATCCGAAAAAGAATTATGAAAAGTAAAAAAAGAGCCATTTAATTGCTCCGGAAAATGCCTCCTTTATTAAAAAAAATAGCATTTTAATAGTTTTATGTGTCCTCCTTGCATTCATTACCTAATCCTGAACAGTGCCCCGCCGCAGGCGCTTTGGTATGCTCTCCACCAGGCTCCTTAGGTGCTGTGGATCAAGCTCCTCCCAGGCATGCTTCAGGGCTTCAAAATAGTTGGACTTGTTGGTAACGTCAGTTTTGTCAACCCTGGCATTCAGAATCGTCCACAAATTCTCGATGGGGTTGAAGTCCGGGCTTCGTGGAGGCCATTCCAGCGGTTTGGTCCGGCAAGACCGGAAGAAAGACTTGGTTTTCTTGGCAGTATGCTTCGGGTCGTTGCCCTGCTGAAATACAAACTTTTCTTCAAGACCCATCTGGATCAGCGAAACCTCCAGATTTTCTCGCAGGATGTCGATGTAGGAATCTGCAATCATTATCCCATCGATTTTCACGAGACTACCCACTCCACTCCAAGAAAAACACCCCCAGACCATCACATTTCCTCCTCCATGCTTCACCGTGCCTTGGATGTGGAGATCCTGAAGCTCCTCACCCGATCTGCACCATACACAAACCCGCCGCTTTCGCTTGAAAAGCTCAAATTTCGATCCTTCCGTCCAGAGAACTGTTTTCCAGAACTCAACGGGCTTATCAGCATGCTCAATAGCAAACTTGAGCCGTTTGGCTTTGTTTACCTTGCTATTAAATGGGCGCTTCCGGGCAACCTTGTTAATGAGCCCCTGTGCTACAAGACGGCGACGAACAGTTCCACCAGAAACTGATACCTGGAGGGTTTCCTGGATCTCACGGACAGTAACTTTCAGGTTTTTCTTTACTTCACGCATGATCTTGGTGTCCGTTCTTGTATCCGTTTTGCGTTTCCTGCCTCTACCTGGACAATACACCACTGATCCGAATGTTTTTTTTTTTTGTTTCAGAAGAATGTTTCCAATCGTTGTCTTGCTAATGCTGTAACTCCTAACGACAGCCTGGTGCGATTCACCTTTTCGCACATCACAAACCATCAATTTTCGGATACACAAGGGAAATGCTTTCGAAACCACTACTTTCTCCATCAAACGCGACCACGTAAACAAATCCACCAGGTCAAGCCGTTTGCTTCAAAACATGTCAAAATCTCAGAACACATACAATCGAGAGGCCTTTCGATGGAAGCTTATCGAAAACATATTTATTTTTGAAGTGGGCCCTTTTTTGTCACTGTTTTTTTTTTTCTTTAATACCAATAGATTTTTTTTTCTTCGAGTCGCACTCTTTTTTTATCATTGTTTGGCAAGTAAAACTTGAAAAGAATATTAAAAAAAAGTTCAAGAAAAAAATATAAACTGCAGTGTGTTTACTTTAATTTCAACCAAAAAAATAAGAGAAATTCACAAAATGATGGGGTGGGCACTTCTTTTGCCTATCAGTGTAATTTCTGGGATTAAAATTCAATGGTGAAACTATCATCAATCTCAGGATCTGTTAAGCTAGACAAACATTTGAAGGTTACATCAAATTGTTTTTTTTTTTTCAACAGAACATTTAGTTTAACTTTTCTCAACTATTTTAGCTTTCCCCGGAGCACCTTACAATGGAATGACAAAATCGATCGCACATGCCAAATTAAAAACGTTTCTGTCCGGAATGACAATGTAAATATCTGTAGCAAAAAAAAAAGCGCGCCAAAATTCCACCAGGGAATACCAACAAACTATCCAACATGATAAAATCTTACGTTAAATAGCAGCTCCTTAGTGGCACTCGACACCGAACAGAATAGCACTGGCGTCAGTTAAAGCATACGTTCCCTATCTGTGTACCTGCTGCTGTATTCCAAGACTCACCTTAAGCAAAATTCCATGCTCTCGTGGTCTAGATACCACCGTTCTGATTTGATGTTAACTTATGCTCGCGTTTTAACCTACCACAGCATCTCAGCCCAAGAAAGGCTTAAGGAACACTCTTCCGTGCTATACTTTCCATGTTTTTTGGGAAGGTTGTTGGCAGCTCGCTCAGAGTTTTTTGCCCGTGAGATCTAATCTCGAAAAAGCAATTTAAATTTCTTTAGCTCGTATGACAAATCAAAAGAAGCCTTCTGAAATGCTGAATAAACGAAGGCGAACTTATCAAGATTTGTGCATAAAAATTTCAGTTTTGGAAGAAATCTTCGGTATTCGCCCGCCCCGTGACGGGGTGTTCGAGTTTTCGTGAGTGACAAGTTTTCAAGATGAACATACGCCACCGGATCGAAGGGAGTAAGGAACGGCTCTATTGAAAAGTAAGTAAGCGCAAACGTCAATTCGGTACGACATGGAGAAAATGATGAAAATGAAATGTTTGCATTGATCTGGCATCAATAAATTGTTTTTTTTTTCGCGTGTGACTTTGGCTTTCGAAGCTACCGAACATACCTAGCCAATAAAAGCGAAGCTGAGGCAAATTATAAGTTTTTCCTACACTGAGGATACTGTTCGTATGTTTTTCATAGTTTACATCTTATGAAACAGTTATTCTTATATTTTTTCATCATTTCATAGTTCTCGTATGCTTTTCATACATTGAAAGCGAAATCCATATGACTTGTCGTATGAAAAATCTCATAAGAAACATCGTATGAAAATCAAAAGATATGTAATGAAACACCATTGCTAAAAAACAACAAAATCTTTTATTGGCTTCTAACCACTTCAACTTCCGAAGCGTCGATGGGCGTATGAGTTCGATTCCAGGTTACGATTTTTTTTTTAATTTGTGCAAAATATTTCATAAAAAATATGTATGATTGTCATAAGACATAGTTTCAGTTTTTATACGTTATCGATATGATTTTCATACGTGAGTGTTATGAAATTTATACAGTAACAGAATGACAATAATAGTTGGCACTTTGCGTTGCGTTGCGTGGTAACGGAGTAATTCGTAGATTGCATACTGGAAGTTTCCATGTTAAACACTTAAATTCTCTTATTCCAATTACTTATGGATAGATATTTGGGAACGAACAGCTATACAATCGGAGTTTGAAGTAGAAAAGTCATGAAAACTTCCATTGCCGGCCACGCCCATCTTCTCCGATAGGATAGTAAAGGATGTGATGATATGACACCTACTTTACAAGAGGTCAGCGACTCACCGACACTCCCATAGGTGTCAAGGAGTTGGATATTTGGAATGGCTTGCTTTGAGAATCACTATAAGCGAGTGATACGACAAGATTCGGATTGTGTAAGTGTATTAGAGTAGATCAAGTGGATAAGTTAGTGTGAGTGTAAGTGTAAGTGTAGTAAATTCAAACAGCAACGTTGGGAGTGATATAGCTAAAGATTTTGTCACTCCATGTATGACAATAATAGTAGGCACTTTGAATACAAAATCATAGTTCGTAACTATGATTTTCGCAAGAAATTCTTGTAGCAAAAAATCATAGTTGTTTCGTATGATTTTCGGAGTTGCAGTATCCTCAGTGATGCTCGAAAGAGTCCATTACACATGAAGAAATATTTGCCATAATATTCGGACGTTGGTTTGTCTTTACATTGTTAACCTTCCAGGACGCGCGCCATCAAGCAACCGAAACTGCACCGCGCTCGCGCTGTATACGAAAAGCGAGGTTTTTTGATAGTGTTGTACTTTTTACAACAGCGCGCGCGCTGAAGGGTTAATTTCACTATCGGTTTCTTACATCATTTGTTAATATGTAGTAGCATTAGCCATAGCATTAGCATTATGCTAGTCGTTCAAATTCGTAGGTGATACAGTCCCAGACCTCTGGTAAAAGAATTTCCCGTTCGTTACCAAATTACAGAGACTCTAAGACTCTAAGAGAGTTTCATAATCATTCGTATTTGCACTTCACCGATTAAAAATGGATGAAGATAATTAATTCTCGCATTGGTCATATATGTATCTAAATGCTCGTATGCTTTAAATGTGAAACAAATTGGAAAAATTACAAAATTTTGCTTTTTGATTCCAATTTGAACATGATCTAAACTAATAATGCGCAGGCCCCTTGTGCTGCTGTCACTTCAGCCAACTAACGAATCGAATGGAGGGTATATAGAAACAAATCCACCAAATTATACAAATCCCAGCAATCTCGAGACGAAATTGTTGACTTCCATTTGCGTTTTTCGCGAAAAATATCACCAAAAATTAAAAAGATATCACGCGAAAACGAAGACAAATTCCAGCTCCCCGATAGGAATAAGGCAAATTTTCACAACAACCACGAATTATCCTACTCAAAACTACGCGATCTGCCAAATCGAGCATGTATGCTTCGGACACTACGATATTAATCAAAAATATATGTTACATGTGTTTATCTGTGATGCAAGGAAAAGTTACTTTTTCACTTACCCATTTCAGTGGTTTTTCTCGAGTTGCGATGGGGAGATCGGTCGGGCCGCATTTTACGACGGGAAAAGTGAAAAGTGACGTGGCAGTTGCGGTCTATTGTCTTCGCTGCAGACAATTATTGATGGAGTCAAGGCGGGGGGATGGAATTGGGTGAGATCATTCTGATTTTTCTTATAGAAGGAGTCGAGGTAATTTTGCCAATGCGGTTTCATGAAACTCCTTTAAAACCACATAGAGTGCCGCAACATGCAGCTTAGGGTGGCCCACACTTATATGAAAACAAAAATTTCGAAAAATACCAAGCCTTACCTCCTAAATCAGTTGTTTTGAACTCCCAGAAGCTAGGTTCAAAATTTGAGCAAAATCGGTTGAGCCTAAGGGGGCGCTCAAAACGCTTGAAGATTGTATGGGAAAACTTGGTCAAATGTATGCAGAAATTTTAAGTTTTCGAATTTTGCCGCTAGGTGGCGCTGTAAGCGTTCAATAATCAAACCCTTTGGTATTATTGTAGGTGACTATATGCCGGAGAACTTTGTCGAAGACCGCGAAGTGATCCGACGGTTGTGAAAAAAGTTATACCCTAGGCAAAGTGAGGCAAAGTATTGAGATTTCATTATTGATATTATTCCTTTACATGTATTGGAAAAATAACAATAAAGTTTACCCTCACTTTTCCTAGGGTATAACTTTTTTTCACAGACGTTGGATCACTTTGCGGTCTTCGACAAAGTTGTTTGGCATATAGTCACCTACAATAATACCAGAGGGTTTGATTATTGAACGCTTACAGCGCCACCTAGCGGCAAAATTCGAAAACTTAAAATTTATGCATACATTTGGCCAAGTTTTCCCATACCGTATTACCCCGCTAATACGACACCGACTGTTGTCGTATAACCGGGGTAAACTTTTAATTCGACAAACTGGTCACCCTACACCACCATGCTCATTGAAATTTGGCAACTCTATTTTTGTTTTTGTTTTGATTTCCGGATTTGTTATGAAACATAATTTCATCAAAT
Source organism: Aedes albopictus (assembly GCF_035046485.1). Taxonomy (NCBI): domain Eukaryota; kingdom Metazoa; phylum Arthropoda; class Insecta; order Diptera; family Culicidae; genus Aedes; species Aedes albopictus. The sequence goes on along the minus strand of NC_085136.1, from coordinate 188,649,337 downwards.
ATTGCGGTGGTGCGAATGAAAAGCTCGTTCTTTCTACGATTGTTGCCATCCTCAGTTCATTCCGGTTGGTCTCCAGGCGGTTTGGATGTTGAATAGCACCAACTCAGAACTTCCGAAATTTGCGGCTGCAAGAGGAGTTGCTGCGGGTGCGAGTATAAGCGCAATATCAAACTGTTTTGCATTTACAGTGTACATCGCTGTGACATTTGGACACTTTTTAATTCGACATGAGTCGTATAAGCGGGGTACGAATTAAAAAGTGTCGTATTAAAACGTGTCGAACCAGAGAGGTAAGACGGTACAAACTTCTAGCGTTTTGAGCGCCCCCTTAGGCTCAACCGATTTTGCTCAAATTTTGAACGTAGCTTCTGGGAGTCCAAAACAACTGATTGAGGAGGTAAGACTTGGCATTTTTCGGAATTTTTGTTTTTCATATAAGTGTGGGCCACCTTAATGCAGCTCTTATATTGACTTTATATAGAAGCAATAAAAATGTTAGAAGGAAGTTATTCAAGCACACAATAATTTAGAAAAATAATACAGAATTGGCCAAATTACATCAACGCCTGATCACAAGCACTTTCTACTTTCGTTCAAATACATAATACGTGAATAGCAATCTAAGCATGAAATGCTCAAATTTGAATGTATACAACTCACAGCGACGAATATCAAATTTGTTAAGTTTTGCTTTAAGTGATATGAATGCTTAATTGAAAATAGGGTGCTCATATCTCCCCAATAGTTTTAAATCGACGCAAAAAACACCTGTTTTTTTTCTTCGAAAAATCGTTTCTCGTAGCGCAAACGCAATTTAACTACAGTAATCGCAAGTATGACACAGTAAGTAGCTTAAACTTGATAATCGTTTTGGTAATACAGTGTACGGAAGATTCAACGTTGTTTTCAAGTATCTTCAGACAACTTTCAGGCGGCCAAGTTAGGTGATTTGCGAGAAAAAAAAAAACAAGTTACAAGTACAGGGGATAGACAAAATGATCGGGACAGGCAAAATTTTCACTTTTCAAAAAATGTTCAACTAGCTGTAACTTTACGTAAACAGCATCAAATATTTTCAAATTTTTACTGTAAGTTCATCAACTAGTTGTGTATCAGTGGTCCAAATTTGGGAATGATCGGGCCATTTTCCACGAAGTTATAAAGATTCATGAAAAAGGTAAAATTATCCGATAGTCAACTTTGAGCTATTATATCTCCGGATTTAATGAACCGATTGCAATGAAATTTTGACCATACATGACTTATATAATGAGCTATGAAAAACCGTTGACTAAACTTGAAATTTTTAACAAGAGAAAAAACTATAGCAATTTTATTTTTTTCTCGATTTTTTAGCAAATTGGCCTATTTTCAATGTGTATTGCATTACTTTTACAATTTGTTGGCGGCTATGTTGTTACTTTCCTTCCGAACACGTTTATATATACGTAAATTAGGGGAAAATTAAATGAACTATAATTTGCATCTTGAATTTTCAAACGATGTTGAAGTTTTTGTTAAGTTGGTGTTTTATTAGAAAAATAATCTAATCGTTATAATTTTCTTCCGTGTTACCTACCTTGATACCTTTCTTCCGTGTTACCTACCTTGATACCTTGTTGGCTACAAAGTAACTTTACTCCAATGCCGAGCGTATAGTAGAGCTCCATCTTCGTCGGTCTTGGGCGATGTTCCTCCAGTTTCCCCGAACGTGTAGGGATCGTAGATCTTCTTCAACCGCGTGCAGCCAGCGAGTTCGCGGCCGCCCACGAAGTCGCCTACCTCTACCGGGTTCTCTGCTGAATATTGTTTTCGCTATTCTTTCTTCCGACTTTCGCACTACGTGTCCAGCCCACTGAAGTCTGCCGTATTTTATACGTTTCACAATATTCGCATCTTCGTACACTTGGTACAACTCGTGATTCATGCGTCTGCGCCACACTCCATTTTCTTGTTTCCCACCGAGAATTGTCCGCAACTCCAAAAGCTTTTCGGTCTACCTCCTTTAACGTCCACGCTTCGTGACCGTAGAGGGCAACCGTGTTAAGAATTTTAAATTAAGTCAACGGTTTGTCATAGGTTATTATATGAGTCATCAATGGTCAAAATTTCATTGTATTCGGTTCATTGAATCCGGAGATATAACAGCTCAAATTTGGCTATCGGATAATAGTACCTTTTCCTAGAATCTTTATAACTTCGTGGAGAATGGCCCGATCATTCCCAAATTTGGACCACTGATACACAACTAGTTAGTGAACTTACAGTAAAAATTTGAGAATATTTGATGCACTTTACGAAAAGTTACAGCTAGTTGAACATTTTTTGAAAAGTGAAAATTTTGCCTGTCCCGATCATTTTGTCTATCCCCAGTATGTAGGGTTAGTTTCGAAAGTTTATGTTATCACAACCGCTTTGTTCTGCACGGGTAAAGTGAGACGTTTGCACGGATGGTTTTAAAGGATTCTGTCGCGTCGCGGGGAATACTCCTTCCCTAGGCAACTGTGGGGATGCTGTGGATTCCACGGTTTCTAGTAACAACAGTTGTCGAACTAACATTCCTTCCCTCTCCCGATGACCGTAAGGACGTGGCCGGCGCCGTTTTTTACTTTCAAATATTGAACTGCGCACATTGTGCACATTGAGAGTGTGTAGCTAGTGTCAAGCACCATTCAATGGTTCTCTATGCAACATCGATTGTTCTGGTCAATCACGGAGTAGCAACTACGATGTACACGGTTATCTTTGCTTTGCTTCAGAGTGTTCATGATTAACAAAAATTTTATTCATGATTAATCATTGATGATTAAAATTCCAATTTTGGTGATGAGTGATTATGATTAATGATTAATATGACTTTTAGGATGATTAAAGATTATGATTAATGATTAAAATTGGTTTTATCTGTGATTATGATTAATGATTAAAAATGGCTCATTGATTAAAAATCATGATTACTCATGATTAATCAATCACAAAAAAACTGGAAATGATTAAAATATATTTATTGTTTAACATGTTTTTGAAGTTTCAGAAGTAACAGGTAACTCTGTCCAGGAGGTTTTTGAAAAAAGAATCATAAATTATATTATTTAGAACAGCATTTGAATCAATTTAAATTGGATAATATATTTTATATGATGAATCATTTTTAGTGATGAATGATTAATGATTGATTAATATTTTTTTCTTATGATTATGATTACTGATTAATGATTAGATTGCAAAAACAGTGTGATTAAGATTAATGATTAATGATTAAATGGGATTTTTTTTGTGATTATGATTAATGATTTTGATTAATCTTAATCATTAATCATTAATCATGATTAAATTTATGATTAATCATTAACGCTCTGCTTTACTTTACCCATTTCAGTGGCTTTTCTCCTTCTTTTGGCTGTCATACTTATATTTTTATGCAATTAACTGAGTTGAAGGTATGTAGAAGAATCGAAAAAAAACAGCAGCGTACCGAAAATCCAAGCTAGTTATAAATGCATATTAAAGGAATAACATTATGCTCAAAGATTAAAGACGCATTTTATGTCTGTATACATGAAACGCTTGTACCATTTGAAAACATTTAATTACATGCATATACATACACATTCTAGCTCCTAGACAGACCCCATCCAGAGAAAGTCCCACAATTGCTCATTTTCATACGTCTGCCGCTTGTACTGCGGAACGAAGAGGCATGGATACTGCGGAACGAAGAGGCATGGAACTCTAATCCCAACTAAATACCACCTCTAGAAGCGTCATCCCTCTGTCATATACATACTGTTCCTTCTGATGAGAAAACAGGAAGTTAATACAATATTCCATGAATAATTAATGATAATTTGTGAATTTTAAATTGTTCGCAAATAATTCCATATGTTCCCCCCGCACAGACATGGCAGCAAACGATTAGAAAAGGCTACACTGGAAGTAAGCAGACAATATTGTAGCAAATGCTACAGCAATCACCTATACTTATATTTTAGTACCCCATCGTATTCTTTAAAACTTAATTTAGCTTCTACGTTTAAACGATGAGGCGTTAGTATGTTGAATCCGATTTGCGGTGATAACGATCAAAATAATGTTTTGAAATTTATTATGGCAAACTATTGTCGTTGCAATTGTATCTTAAATGCATTTGCTCTTAGGCTGATGATGAATAAGTTCATAGAGGATTGCTGATAGCATATGTATATCAAATGGATGATAAACCTCTATATCAGGCCTTTTGATACTTATCAACCCTGTTCACTGAACCTGGATTGGACAGGCCTGTCGTCATCCTTAGCCCGTGGTTATTCGACGACTAATTAGCTTCATTCTAGAGCCAAAAATATAACTATCAAAATTATCATCTCAAATAGAGCATGTTATTACTACACATTTAGTTTACATTTCAATAAAAATCACATCACTTCATTTGACGTACGGAAAAAACTTGTAATTAATTAGAAGGTACATGATGTTGCTAATTTACAAATTGAGATATGAATTTACGAACAAAAATCGCATTCTGATGGGGTTCGAACCCACGACTTTGTATTCGCTAGACCGGCGTTTTAACCAACTAAACCACAGAACAGGTAATTATTCTGCGGAATAGAAAGCCAAACTGAACCCAAGCCCACAACATGAACATTCCTTTTTCCACAAACCATCACTCTGTCGGCTTAGATGCCAATCCACAACACACCCGCGTTTGTGCCCATTAGCTACGAGTAAATTAGCTACGAGTAAAAGACTGCCCACACTTTTTGTATATAGTTTTGGGCCCAAAGAGTTAACATAGGTACTTAATATTTATCTGTTATTCTGTTATATTCTGTTATAATCAACGCAAACAAAGGTACTTAATATTTATCTAAAACAAAAAGTTTATTCTTCTTTTTGTCAAACATTAACTTCGAAAATGTAGCGATTAAAATTTTCTCTGTTTGTGTTTGTTTAACGATTTCAACTATTAAAGTCGCACCAAAATTCATTATTTGAACGGAATTTGCATTTTATTCACGACTATAAATCAGATTTATAGGATCAACTTTATTTCCCGGCTCAAATAAGACCTCATCGGTAAAACCAACTTGGTACACTTTTTATCTCTGTTTGCCAAACCTGCATCATCACCATCATCATCTCTATCAGCAGCAACCTCATCCTGCACCGGCGACCATAGTCAGACCGAAAGCGCGCGGTAATCAATCGGGTTACCATGGATTTGCCGCTTCCGGGTGCTGTTCGCTGTTGGCAATTCGACTTTCTGCAGTTGTGTGCAAATTAGATCAAGTCCTCAAATATTTGCACCAGCACTTTCCATGTGCACTTTTTCCGAAGCTCTCGGAGAGCACTAGGGTAGGTAATCATGAATTGAACCAAATTGCGGCTTTCTGAAGCAGCGGCACTTTTGATCAATTTTTTCATCCACATGGAAATAATTTACTACGGTAAGGTCTCACGTATATGAAAGCCACGGGTATTAGCTTTCCGTAAAGTGGCAAAAAGTTAACATTTGCACCAAATTTCATTGAGAAATTCAATTATTTGTCAATAGTGATTTTAATCTTAATTTGAACCATCGTAATCATAATTTGAACCAATTTTAATCTAGATTTGAACTAGTGGCGGCAGCAGCTCGAGCAATTCCCGCAACAGCCAATTTCATGCTAAACAACTAAAAATCACATGGATCTGCTAATTCTCATAACTCTTTTTCATTAGGCAGTGGAATTTCAGCTCGGAATGTTCGGAATCTTTCAGGAATTCGAAAACTAAATTTGGAATTTTGCATCGCCCAAGAGTAAACAAAGCAACCACTAGCGCAGTCTGCAGGCCAACACTGGAAGCTCGCCCCCATTCACTAGTTCAAATCTAGATTTCAAATGGTTCAATTCAAGATAAGATTCTCCAAGTAAGAATTACTTAAATTTGATAATTTTATGACAAATAATGCGGAATATTATTCGGTTGGTCGATTCTACGATAAATAAGCTTTCATTTGACGTGTTCACTTATTGCGTGTGATACAATGCTTGAGCTGTACGAGTGCACCGAAAATGTGCTTTCTCTGGGGGGAAATGGGTGGAATCTTAGTGATTTTTCAATTGCCTGTTTTTTCATGACAAAAACGCATTTTTCAATGCTTTTAAAGTCCATGTTATCAGGTTATATTACTGAAAGCTGTTTACCATCTTTTTCGGGACAATATTTGCCTAAAAAATACGTCGTTTTAATGAATTTCGAAATGGTTCAAATTAAGATAACAATTTGACTAGTTCAAAGTTTGATTTCTTACCCTATTTTAATTTGAAGTTTTCCATCCATTTGCCCTTATCCCTCCACAACATACTCCAATCCAGCATGTGATGAGGTTCAAGCTAGATTCTGTATCCGATCAGAAAACACTGCACAACCCCGCAAGGCATGTGCATTTGAATGCATGGTAAAGTCTTTATTCCCTGTCAAACAGCTCAGTTGGGGAGCAAACCAAGCCTGCGGTATCTCATGTAGGTTCGCGGAAGAGCTACGTTTGTGGCATTTTTTTTTTGTTCTAAGATGTGATATTTCCAAAGGCAGAAAATGGATATTAACAACAATTTGTGCTTGTGAAAACTTGCAGAACTGTTTTCGAAAATTACTTTTCGATTTTTATAAATATTCTGAAATGTTGGTACTAATAACTATAATGTTAAAGCTAAAAACTATTCTGGTAATCTAATTGGCATTTGCTTATCTATCTATCTATCTATCTATCTATCTATCTATCTATCTATCTATCTATCTATCTATCTATCTATCTATCTATCTATCTATCTATCTATCTATCTATCTATCTATCTATCTATCTATCTATCTATCTATCTATCTATCTATCTATCTATCTATCTATCTATCTATCTATCTATCTATCTATCTATCTATCTATCTATCTATCTATCTATCTATCTATCTATCTATCTATCTATCTATCTATCTATCTATCTATCTATCTATCTATCTATCTATCTATCTATCTATCTATCTATCTATCTATCTATCTATCTATCTATCTATCTATCTATCTATCTATCTATCTATCTATCTATCTATCTATCTATCTATCTATCTATCTATCTATCTATCTATCTATCTATCTATCTATCTATCTATCTATCTATCTATCTATCTATCTATCTATCTATCTATCTATCTATCTATCTATCTATCTATCTATCTATCTATCTATCTATCTATCTATCTATCTATCTATCTATCTATCTATCTATCTATCTATCTATCTATCTATCTATCTATCTATCTATCTATCTATCTATCTATCTATCTATCTATCTATCTATCTATCTATCTATCTATCTATCTATCTATCTATCTATCTATCTATCTATCTATCTATCTATCTATCTATCTATCTATCTATCTATCTATCTATCTATCTATCTATCTATCTATCTATCTATCTATCTATCTATCTATCTATCTATCTATCTATCTATCTATCTATCTATCTATCTATCTATCTATCTATCTATCTATCTATCTATCTATCTATCTATCTATCTATCTATCTATCTATCTATCTATCTATCTATCTATCTATCTATCTATCTATCTATCTATCTATCTATCTATCTATCTATCTATCTATCTATCTATCTATCTATCTATCTATCTATCTATCTATCTATCTATCTATCTATCTATCTATCTATCTATCTATCTATCTATCTATCTATCTATCTATCTATCTATCTATCTATCTATCTATCTATCTATCTATCTATCTATCTATCTATCTATCTATCTATCTATCTATCTATCTATCTATCTATCTATCTATCTATCTATCTATCTATCTATCTATCTATCTATCTATCTATCTATCTATCTATCTATCTATCTATCTATCTATCTATCTATCTATCTATCTATCTATCTATCTATCTATCTATCTATCTATCTATCTATCTAATGAGTTTGAAGCCCCTTTGAGGCAACAAAACTCACGAACGGATGAACCAATCAGCATGACTCTTGCACGATTCGATTCGTATTCATGGTGGGTGTTTTTATATGAAGAACAAAGTTTCGAAAATCATCCACAAAAGTATAAAAATTGTGAAATTACTGTTTTTTTTATGAGCTGGGAAGAAATTCAGCGCAATCGAAATGAAATCAATCTAAAGTGCATTGCTGCGATGACCTCAACAGTTGTCATACCACTACAGCTTGGCAAAACGGTTGCCGGACCAGCTAGTTACAAAATATTTTAAATCAAAATGTATTGTATTCTTCATCATGTATCATGTATCATGTATCATGTATCATCAACAACCGGCAAAAGTTAAGGACAAACGTCTTGAAATCCCGCTTCAACAATGCATGAGATCTTCAGACGCACAAATCTCAAAAATCAAGCTTCAAACAACAGTGCATTTGTTTATTTTGGGCATGCTCACTTGTAATGATGATGATGATGATGATGATGATGATGGTTTCCATTCATTGTAGCACGGTACTAAGCCCGATAGCAGTGGGCTGTCCATCCAATGTGATTTGATCAAGCAAAACATTATAATTATACAACCAAGATCATGCTCACTTGTAATAAGCTTAAAATAAGAAGATCAGGCGTGCGGGTTTTGTTTACAAAGAGATTTGTGCGCTCAATATCGTGAGTAGGTGCCGAAGTCAGCAGTGGTCATTTTGGGATTCTAACAAGTCTGTCCTTGAATACCTACAAAAAAGAATACCGTCATTGGGGGTGAGAATGGGTCAAAAAAGGATACTCAAAGATTGTTTGTTAAATAACAAATGCAATTGAAGTCGGATTAACTTCTTATTCGGTATGTATACTCTTCAATGTGGTAATGATAGTTTAGCAAGAAAGTTGTTGTTGTTGTTTGTTTGTTTATTACCAGGGATTTTAACCTTTTATGGGTCATTCATCCCGTCAAGCAAGAAAGTATCACATTATATAAATTATTTACTAAACTACAAATGATTGAAAATTGACCCAATCTCACCCCTTAGAGTTGTTGTATTGCCATTTTTACCCACCATAAAGTTTCAACCGCCATGGAGCCATGGAAAGAGGGGGGGGGGTTAAAATGAGGGAGGGGCACATTCAAAGATTGATTGAAAAAAATATATTTTAGAATAGGTACTGCATAAGAAATGTTTAACCAAGTCCTCCGTCAATAACTCGTCTTATGTTAATGATTATTGGCCAAAGCAAATCACTCAAGACAGGGAGTCGTTCAAATATTATGATACACATTATTTCACATTTTTAGACCCTTCCGCTATAACATTTAAGAGGCTTTTTTTTAATAAGTTTTGTATGAGGCCTAGCACAACGGTAAACTTCCCCTTCTTCCTTTAGTATTTATATGTATTTTATGAATGATGTCTATATGGCACTCTCAGTTTCACAATATTTCCTTAAAATTTCAAAAATGAGTGGAGAAGAAGAACGCTATTCAGTCCTTTTTGTGAGCTTACAAAATATTGCAGTGCGCTAAAGTTCAGCTGATGATTAGAGGAGCTGTCCAAACGCATGGGTTTATTGTTATTAATGATTTTAGGTACTAAACGTATGAACACACTTGCTTAACACTTCTGTGACATAGGCCCTTATTATGAGTGTCACTTCACGGTGAAAATCGATCACGGTGACACATTGCGAATCCACGGTGAAAAAGTTGTGGGTTAATCAAAGGGGAATCACTTTCACCGTCCTTATTACCGGTGTCACTTTTTGGTTTTCACCGTGAAGTGACACTCGTAATCAGGCCCATATTTTCGAAAAAAGCTCGCCTTTATGAAGATACGGCAAACATGGTACCACTCTAACGTCAAATGGGGACTGTATAACAAGTTGAATTTTTAGTTATGGTTATGTGCACTCGATTTCTTGCGTGACCCAATCTCACCCCCATTCCTAATATTTAGACAAAAAGTCGAAAAAATTGAGTTTTTAAATAAAAAGTGAACTGACAACCAGCTTTTTTCATTATATCAACCAGGTAATACCTATACCTAACCACTCACAGGAAAATTTATAGTAAGGTACTTGTGTGAAACATTACGAAGGAGAACTTTTTTCAAGGTCATTTGGGGTAAAAAATATAATTTGGACATGTATGTAATTTGGACATGCACGGCGATGTATGTCTTGTTCCGGAGAGCTAATTAAGGTAGTTACTTCTCAATGTCGATTATTGAATCAAACAGACCCTATTCTGATGACTTACGTTGAAAATACGCTTAACAATTAAGAATTTACTTCAAAATTATCGAAAATGTAAATTATTTCACTAAAACCCATCAAATGCACAGGTATGCAAGACGACATACACTTCACAGTCACATACAATATTCACCCCAAAATCGTTGAATTAATAACTGTAAGAAATTTGAATGCCTTATCACAATGAAAAATGTTCAATAAAGAAGCATTAAGCAGCCAATCTCTTAACATTCATCTAGAACGCTTAAAATAGGTGGTGTCCAAAATACATTACTGGTTTTCTACTGCAAATATAGGGTAATTCATGTATTTTGGACAGGCTGAGGACAACGTTGGAAAAATCGTCCCCTAGCTTTCTTAGAAAGCAATTGATTATTTTGCAAAGTTACTAATACGCTTATAATATGATTGTACTTTGCGTTCCAGGTGACAAAAACCTTAACGAAAGCATTTTAAGCTGAGAAAATCACAATTTCCAATCGCCTGTTAGAATCGCATTTTGGACACCGAATATATGTTTTGGACACCCTCAGGTATATATAATTTGGACATGGCAGTTATCTCAATGTTTAGCCATGAATACTGCTAAATCATGGAAGCAACATAAATTAACAAATATTTTCTTACAAATAATCACATTTTCACGCTTAACAGGCATCTATTTTGATAACTATTACATTTTTTTTAGAATCGAGAAAATATCGCCAGACCCACAGAATACGCCTCCAAGTATGCAATCGCAGTGCATCCCCATGTAGTTCGTCAGATGACCAAAATATATTTGCAGTAGAAAACCAGTAATGTATTTTGGACACCACCTATTTTAAGCGTTCTAGATGAATGTTAAGAGATTGGCTGCTTAATGCTTCTTTATTGAACATTTTTCATTGTGATAAGGCATTCAAATTTCTTACAGTTATTAATTCAACGATTTTGGGGTGAATATTGTATGTGACTGTGAAGTGTATGTCGTCTTGCATACCTGTGCATTTGATGGGTTTTAGTGAAATAATTTACATTTTCGATAATTTTGAAGTAAATTCTTAATTGTTAAGCGTATTTTCAACGTAAGTCATCAGAATAGGGTCTATTTGATCCAATAATTGATATTGAGAAGTATCTGCTTTTATTAGCTCTCCGGAACAAGGCATACATCGCCGTGCATGTCCAAATTATATACATGTCCAAGTTATATTTTTAACCCTATTTTGGTCATCTGACGAACTACATGGGGATGCACTGCGATTGCATACTTGGAGGCGTATTCTGTGGGTCTGGCGATATTTTCTCGATTCTAAAAAAAATGTAATAGTTATCAAAATAGATGCCTGTTAAGCGTGAAAATGTGATTATTTGTAAGAAAATATTTGTTAATTTATGTTGCTTCCATGATTTAGCAGTATTCATGGCTAAACATTGAGATAACTGCCATGTCCAAATTATATATACCTGAGGGTGTCCAAAACATATATTCGGTGTCCAAAATGCGATTCTAACAGGCGATTGGAAATTGTGATTTTCTCAGCTTAAAATGCTTTCGTTAAGGTTTTTGTCACCTGGAACGCAAAGTACAATCATATTATAAGCGTATTAGTAACTTTGCAAAATAATCAATTGCTTTCTAAGAAAGCTAGGGGACGATTTTTCCAACGTTGTCCTCAGCCTGTCCAAAATACATGAATTACCCTATGCAGCCAATCTCTTAGCATTCGTCTAGAACGCTTAAAATAGGTGGTGTCCAAAATACATTGCATGTTTTCTACTGTTAATATATTTTGGTCATCTGACGAACAACATGGGGATGCTGAGCGATTGCATACATGGAGGCGTATTCTGTGGGTCTGACGATATTTTCTCGATTTTAACAAAAAATGTTATAGTTATCAAAATAGATGCCTGTTAAGCGGAGAAATTTGATTATTTGCAAGAAATTATTTGTTAATTTATGCTACTTTCATGATTTACAGTACACATGGATAAACATTGAGATAATTGCCCTGTCCAAATTATATATACCTGAGGGTGTCCAAAACATATATTCGGTGTCCAAAATGCAATTCTAACAAGCGATTGGAAATTATGATTTTCTCAACTTAAAATGCTTTCGTTAAGGTTTTTGTCACCAGGAACACAAAGTACAACCATATTAGAAGCGTATTAGTAACTTTGCTAAATAATCAATTGCTTTCTAAGGAAGCTAGGGGACGATTTTTCCAACGTTGTCCTCAGCCTATCAAAAATCAGAATTTTCGATCTTTCTTGATTAATTCTCTTGTTACAGCAAACGTTGCATGTTTTATATTTTTAAAACAAGTACTGGCCTTCTAAGTATGTGTTAAGCTACACGAAAAAGTATTGTAAAATTTTAAAACATGTTTAAATAAGCTTTTTAATCTAATTTTTTATTTTGTTGATTTGGGGTAACATTGATCATGTCAGTGATCAATGTTCGTTTGTGTTGAAAATACCCTTACTTACTAAATTCGGAGACGCTGATTTCGAATATGTTGTCCAAATTCTTACAAGTTTTGTATTTTTTAAGTTATTTAATGATTAAAATCCTCTAAACTGCGAATAACGCCTAAAGGTAGGCAATGGCTTAAGAAATTTAATGCCTTCTTTTAAAAAATCGTAATTTTATTAAAAAAGAGCACTTTCATAGACGTTTCATTTATTAAATCCAACTCCAGGATATCGTATTGAAGTAATACAGTAATTTCGAACCTCATATTGTATGTAGTATTCATGCCAAGCATGAATGTTTGACAATGTATCTCATGGCGTTATAAAACACAGTTTTGGGAAAATACATTTATTTCAATGTTTATGTAATTCAATGTTCATGAATTACATGTCATTTAATAGCTAAATAATAGCAGATTACGATATACCATTCGATAGTAGAAACTGAATCAATGTAAAATGCTTGTTTGAACATTTCATGAGGTCGGTCAAGCCGATCAATGTTACCCCGCTGATCAATGATACCCCGTATTACGATACACTACTTGTAGTTTCATCATATTTAGTTTAGTCACAAATTTATCAAAAAGCGATTGTTGCTAAAACTTTTATTCTGCGCCATTATGTGTAAAAATATCTCCTCTTTGAAATAATATAAAGTCTTCAATATAAACTAACGATAGTTGAAGAGATATTTCAAGTTTTATGTTTCTCCGTTTTGACCCAATCTCACCCCCCTGACCCATTGTCACCCCCATCGACGGTACCGTAGAAGTTATAACTGAATTGAAATAAATCAATTTGATTTTAAACATATGATATGCTGGAATAGAAATTGCGAAAATCAACCAACTTCTTAGCAGAGCAGCTTACATTGTATCCAGCGTTCACTAATAAAAGTAAATCACGGTTTAATGTATAGCTATTGCAACTATAAAGTTTTTACCGTCTATCTTTGATCGCTCATAAATTTAATAAACTTTAAAATATACACCAGTCTGTACTCCAAACAAAGTTGCCATACTAGTACTGCCACTACAATGTTCCAAGATCTGAAACCCGACGGTGCGTAGAGAGGTGCAGTAGAGTATAAACTTCAAGTAGATTAAGATATACACTGCCGCTAATGCTTAGCTTTACGGCGGGTGGGGCTAATGTGTTACGTAGGGCAACCAGTCAGTTTGGTGGTGTGGGAAACCTCAACCTCCAAAAAGTTGCCTCATAGCCCTCTCCTTTAGCATGATATTACCGAAGAAGATATCGAAGAGAGCTGCCGTTCGCCCTTATACGATGCAAGAGTTTCCTGTTTCCACTAGCCTTCAACCACAGCAAAATGACGGCTGGATGGTTGCAACTTACAAACTAATAAACCATTTAATCAGAGAATCTATCCGGTTCAATTTAGAGGAAAGGGCCGTAGGCTGAGTAGAGTTGCAAGTGGGTCACCTTGATATTTCTCATTTCTTGAAAAACTTTGATTGCATCTCCGGGAAATTTTAATTCATCATCAAAGCGTGGTGATTAAGATTTTAAAATTTAAAACACTTTTAATGCTACCTTTATTTAACCTGAAGATAGTAATAAGGTAATCAAGAGGATGTGTTATAAGAATCAGTATTATTGAAAATTTCATAAAATTGGACAGTGGCGAGAATCTCTTATTCAGCAAAAATAAACTTAAAATGTTATCTCGGTATAGAAACTGCCAGCGACGTCTACACATCTGGAATCAGGGAAATGAACGTTCTTACGTCCCAGACTACCTCAGCTTGTTTTTGTCAAGATCGGCACTGTCCCAGCTCGAGCTGACTGACAATCTAGGGGCCGTTCATAAACCACGTAGACTTTTTGTGGGGAGGGGGGGGGGGTGTGGCCAAAGTCTATGCTCCATACAAATTTCAAAATTTTTGTATGGACAAAAGTCTACGAGGGGGGAGGGGGGGTCTGAGATGGCCAAATTTTGGTCTACGTGGTTTATGAACAGCCCCCTAGATAAAACATCAGCGAATAAGGGTAGGTAATACAAAAACCAACGGACGTGCATATAGACCTTTCTCCCTTTTGATTGAAACGCACTAGCAATACGTTTAACTTAATTTTCATTTAGGTTTCCATTTCGTCGTGTAGATCCAATGAGAGTATATTTATTACAGGTGGGGAAAAAGAAGAGATAGCTATGTATTAGTAAGGAAAGAAAAATGTTAACACAAATAGTGACGTCACTATTTGACACGCGTTCTTATGGGAGCTCGCTTTGCTTGTAGAAGTGACATGTTTTGCACCTGACACGGATCTCACGCACACGAAATATCGTCTTCCTCACCTCTATTAGACTCTCATTGATTTATTACTCACTCACTCACTCTATTAGACTCTCATTGGTGTAGATCCTAATACATAAGTCGATGTGAAAACTGCGGCAGCCTCCGAATTCCTATGCTCAGCGAAGCTTGCCTGCTGAAAACAGGCTTACCTGGAAGGCGAATCGACATGGGACTTAGAAATGGAATTGAAGTAAGCTCTAAGTGAGCAAAAAACTCGTACTAGAAACATATAGATCGATCCGAGGGGGGAGGGGGGGTCTGAGATGGCCAAATTTTGGTCTACGTGGTTTATGAACAGCCCCCTAGATAAAACATCAGCGAATAAGGGTAGGTAATACAAAAACCAACGGACGTGCATATAGACCTTTCTCCCTTTTGATTGAAACGCACTAGCAATACGTTTAACTTAATTTTCATTTAGGTTTCCATTTCGTCGTGTAGATCCAATGAGAGTATATTTATTACAGGTGGGGAAAAAGAAGAGATAGCTATGTATTAGTAAGGAAAGAAAAATGTTAACACAAATAGTGACGTCACTATTTGACACGCGTTCTTATGGGAGCTCGCTTTGCTTGTAGAAGTGACATGTTTTGCACCTGACACGGATCTCACGCACACGAAATATCGTCTTCCTCACCTCTATTAGACTCTCATTGATTTATTACTCACTCACTCACTCTATTAGACTCTCATTGGTGTAGATCCTAATACATAAGTCGATGTGAAAACTGCGGCAGCCTCCGAATTCCTATGCTCAGCGAAGCTTGCCTGCTGAAAACAGGCTTACCTGGAAGGCGAATCGACATGGGACTTAGAAATGGAATTGAAGTAAGCTCTAAGTGAGCAAAAAACTCGTACTAGAAACATATAGATCGATCCTACTATGTCGAAACTGGTCCGTAGCACACAGCTCAGAGAAGCTTTATGTTGCCCAATTAGCAAGAAAAGGGTTACCAGAAATGAGAGTAAGTTTCAAGTGAACATGTTACTCATATAGGATTTACAAGTGGCAACGTATAGATCAAACCTATTGCAGAAGTCCATGTCAAAACTGTTTCGTAGCATACTCTCTGAGTTCTACTGCTCAGAGAAGCTTGCATGCAGACCACTAAATGAAAACAAACAAGGTTACCTGAACTGAGAAGTAAGCTCTATATGAACAGAAAACTCGTACAGGACTTTCATGCTAAGAAACCCGTTGCTCTGTCGACTATCAAGAAGGTGCATGATAACTGTAGAAGAAGATTCCATTAACCTTGGCGATCACGAAACCCTCGTTAAATGTAGACGCCGTTTCCGAGATAGCCTGAACATGGTTGTTATAGGTTCCCTATGATTGCACTACGCACACTAGTATGGGACAAACATCAAATTCTCGCTCCAGTCGACTTTTTCGATTCCATTTAGGTCCCATACGAACTGTACAAAATTTCAGCGCAATCGGTGAAACTATAATTTAGCGCAAGCGGTTCAAAGTTTTCATAGAATTTACTATGGGAAAAGTTACACTTACAGATAAAAAATCCCAGAGGTCGTCCCTTGTCTCCTTAATTCAAATCGATCAATGCTTCTTGTAGAAAAATCATTTATGAAACTTTCTTTCGAAGACCATGAAACGATTGGATGCTTGTGGAAAAAGTTATTGATTTATTACCGATTAGTGATCCAAGGAACGGCTTTTTCTTTTGTTTTATTAGCAGCACTCTGCTGCCTTGGCTGCTGCTGTTTCTGGGGGTGGTGATGCCTCCCGCCACCCCATGCAACAACGGCAGCAGCAGTGCTGCTGATAAAACATAACAAAAAGCCGTTCGTTGGATCACTAATCGGTAATAAATCAATAACTTTTTCCACAAGCATCCAATCGTTTTGTGGTCTTTGAAGGAAAGTTTCATAAATGATTTTTCTACAAGAAACATTGATCGATTCGAATTAAGGAGACAAAGGGTGACCTCTAGGATTTTTTGTTTGAAAGTGTAACTTTTCCCATAGTAAATACTATGAAAACTTTGAACCGCTTGCGCTAAATTATAGTTTCACCGATTGCGCTGAAATTTTGTACAGTTCATATGGGACCTAAATGGAATCGAAACAGTCGACTGGAGCGAGGATTTATTTTTTCCATACAAGCGTGTCCCATACTAACGCAAACTACATACTGTTGCGACTTCCGCTTCCACCGGACACTTCCTCAATCCGCTCCTAGCAAACAGATTCACCTCACCACCTATGCTCTTTCCGGGATGAACCTGCCTACGGCAGAAAATCCCAGAATAAAAAAAAGGAAAAAAAACCTATGCTCTTTGTTTAATTAGGTGTTAATTTATGAACATGATGCCAGAGCTCTGTCGACTTCTCTTATTTTTTTATTAGGGCTGCGCCGCCATGAGCCTCTGGATCTGCTGCGATGTCTTGCAAAGTCCCAATCTAACGCTTGCTTGCAGATTTCGTTCATCTTTACGCTGACTCCCGTCACGATGCCCGTGAAAGACACGTCTGGACAGTTATTGACCGACCTGGCTGACTAGATGTGCTGGTTCGAGCATTTTTAAAACCTTTTTCATGTGTTGGCCATCCACCAACATCCGCTAAGGGTTACGCGTTATCCACCAACATCCGCTAAGCATTACGCGTGCCAACACCAAAGCTACATCATTGCAGGAGACAGAAACAGCCATCTGTAGCATGAAATCGAGCAGGCTTTTCGGGCCCGTATGAAGTTGATCACCAATATTAACTTCTTTTTCCGATCAGCCTAGATAGCTGGCCAAGAATAGCACTACGGATCGCCTGTTCCAGTTGTAGGAGTCCATTAATCAGATGACCCCTAATTCAAGGTGTTATGCGGCTTTACGCTTACCGTGCCTAGGAATGAATGGTTAGGGGGGTCCAATAAAAACCTAATCGCAAACGGAGCCTGTGGAGTATCAGGGCGCCCTCCACAGTATTTGCCTTTACTGTACTAACCGGAGCAATAGCGCGGCGGACCTTGTTTTTCTCCGAGACAATCAGCTGCCCTTCTTCAATCTCATACTTGAGGCTGAATAAGGGCGGGATTATGAAGATGTTATTAATTAGTTTAAATGTACACCTATATGGGTTCGCATTATGCGTTTTACACAGTGTATTCTGTGCATCCACGCCTTTGGCGCACTCAAATCAATATCGATCAGGTTTTATTGTTGCTGTTCTTTTTTGTGCTGTGATTGTTAAGAGTTTAATCTTGCCTAGTTTGGGTAGTGGCTACGGTTAGGATAGCTCAGATCAATCTTAAGCACAAAAGAACAGCAACGATCAATCTTTCGTAGACTTATGCAAAATGGTACAGCCCAAGTGGCGTTAGTCCAAGAACCTTACTTTCGTAAGGGGAATTTCTATCTAGGAAATCTTGTGAATCCAGTGTTTGCTACTTTCAGTAAAAATGAAATGGCAAACTCACGTGTCATGCCTCGAGCCTGTGAGCTTGTCAGCAACGCAATTTCTGAACTAACTACTAGAGATGTATGTACTATCACAATTGATGTATCTGTTGGAATCCTCAACAGGAAATAATTTTATCGTTCGATTTATTTACCGCATTATGAACCATCTCCTACGGATGCTTTCAAGCAAGTCATTGCATACTGCGCTTCAAAAGGCCTTCCGCTAATTGTTGGTAGTGACGCTAATGCTCACCATATAATCTGGGGCAGCTCAGACATCAATTTGAGAGGCTCCAGTTTGATGGAATACTTAAGTAGTACAGATCTTGGATTACTTAACATAGGCAACCACCCAACCTTCATGGTATCTGCTAGAGAGGAAGTGTTAGACATAACACTTTGCTCTAGCAGAATTAGTCACGAGCTAACCAATTGGCATGTGTCAGATGAAGAATCTTTATCTGACCATCGCTACATCTCGTTTGAACATGCAAATGTTACTTCGCAAATTCTGCGTTTCAGGAACCCCCGGTCAACCAACTGGAATCTCCCATTTGGTTGCAACCAAATTTCATGGATACTCACCATCCATTGACACTCCAAGTGATTTAGATGATGCTGTTGATACTACAACGACCTTCATCATGGAAGCTTTCGAAGAAGCTTGCCCTCTGCGGTCTGTGCAGACCACAAGAGGAACCCCTTGGTGGAACTCTGATCTGGCGAAGCTCAGGAAACAATGTTCTGCTGGATCGGAGACTTTCAGGTCGACTCGCAAGGCCTACCTGAAAGCTCTTCGGTCTGCTGAACGATCCGTCTGGAAAAAAACTTTGTACAAATGTTTCCAGTCTGAGTAAAGCCAGTCGGTTGAACAAAATCCTTGCAAAATCCAAAGATTTTCAAGTGAACGAACTTCGTTTGCTAAATGGTGATTCCACTTCCTCTGATGAGGAAGTTTTGGAATGTTTATTCAGTACACACTTCCCCGGATGTGTGGATATTACATCTATGGATGAACCTGATGTCTTTTTTTTTTGTAGTTGATTATTTAACTTCGGCTCAGAGTATCATAACTTTAGAATCGATTGAATGGGCACTTAATAGCTTTGCTCCTTTCAAATCTCCTGGGGCAGATGGGATTCATCCTATTTTGCTTCAGAAGGGATTTGATCATTTCCAACATGTTTTGAAACAACTACTTGTTTGCAGTTTTGCTACAGGGAATATTCCCAAATCCTGGTGGGATATTATGATCTCTTTTCTTTTGAAATGCTTAGAACGCATTGTCGATCATCACATCCGTGATGTTTATCTGGCCAATGTGCCTCTTCATGTGAATCAACATGCTTACAAATCTGGAAAGTCCACTTTGACTCTTTTACACAAAGTTGTTTACGATATCGAGAAGGCATTCGCTCAAAAGCAATCCTGCTTGGGTGTTTTCTTAGATATCGAGGGTGCCTTTGACAACGTGCCTTTCGATGCCATATTGGAAGCCGCACATCTCTTCGCGACATTGCGTCAAGCGGCGATTAGGAAATTGAGTGTTTGTGGATGCCCCCATTGACTGGCCACTGCGGACTCAGCTATCACATGGCGAATATTCAACAAGCTGATTCATTTTCCTGTGATAGCTGTGAATCCGATTATGGAACTTCATATCATTTAATATGTAACTGTCCAATTTTTGCGCAACTGCGTTTCCGAGTACTCGGAAAACACTTATTAAGTGAAACTGACTTCAGAAACCTGAATCTACAGGACGTTCTGTTGTTCTTGACCCGCTGCACAGTGGCGGGCCTCCATACAAAAGTCGGACAAAACCTCAAATGTTAACCTAAATTGCTAAAATTCACAGGTTATGATGATTTTAGTTCCCTAAATCTATTTGTGATATGGAAATTATCATATATTTTGATTTTACTATATTAGGGTGGTTCAAAATTTTGAAATCTGCTGATTATGGAAAGCATGTAAAAATAATCGATAATAAGCTATCACGATGTGCTTTCTGAACGTAGGTAACCTTTTAATTTGGGGGTTCTTAAATCATGTATTAGTATTGAAATAAACTGTAATTGTGTATTTGTTGCTGTTAGGGTGGTCCAAAATCTTCAAAACTACATAAATCATTAAAAAAATCGTTTACCTACGTTTTCTTTCAATGGATCAATTCAGATACATACCAATGTTAGCTGACAAGACGTGGTCTATTATCAAGGACTGCTCATCGACCACGTGACATTTTACGGTGGGTGCACGGAGGTGTGTTAATTCAATCGTTATGGGGTCAGAAATTCTAATATAGTGAACTGCGTAAAATTTGAACTGCTTTTTATCAATCTCGTTTCAACAACTTTGATCGAGGTACATCGATCCCTGCTATCACTTGTCGAAGAAACCGAAACCACCCTATCTATAAAGAATTGGCAATTCATATTCGCAATATTGAACGGAGTTTTAGATAAACGATCATCAGAGATCGGTAATCATATATATGAACAGTAGAGTTCCAGCAAATATTTTCAAAATCTTTATCACTCTGTGTGTCGTTCAGTATGTGTTCAACGAAAGTGCATGGATAACATACAATAAAACTTCAAGTTTAAAAAACCAGTATAAGGGTCTGTCCATAAACTACGTAGACTCTTAGGGGGGACGGGGGGGGGGGTGGGGGTCTGGCGAAAGTCTACGCTCCTTACAAATTTCAAAAAAATTGTATGAACGAAAGTCTACGGAGGGGGAGGGGGGGGTCTGAGATGGCCGAAAATGAGTCTACGTAGTTTATGGACAGCGCCTAAGGGGTTTTACTAAAGAGCGTAAAATGTTCGTTTCATAAAATTGCGATTAAAATATTCAAATATTGCCTTGGTGATCGCGACGTTTACGCAGAAAAATATTTAACGTAGCGTTTAACGCCGTTTAATGAATTTCCTTTATATTTTATAGATGATTGTTGCTTTGAACTTTAGTGATGTGCGTGTAGAAAAGAAACACGTAGATGTCGACGAATTGGTGTCACTATATATTGAAACTTCGATAGAAGTTCGTGAAGAGATTGCTTCCAAGGTTGTTGAGCAATTCTAACGATTAAGATGAGTCGAAGAAATGACCAGTTTAAGAAAATCAATGAGCAATGGTTTGTGATTATTTTTACATGTTTTTCACGGTTGTTTTTGTCTTTCTTTTATTTTGAAGGTTAAAAGAGTTAGTTGTATCTGGTGAAGCAACATGTGGGTAGTGTCTAAGAAAAAAAAAGGCTTATTCATACTTAGTCATCACTCCTTTCCTCTCCAGCTTACTGTTTTTAACTGGAGCACCCACCTCCTTGTGTTTTTCTGTCGAAAAATAAAATAATTAAAAATAATAATAATAATAATAATAATGTTAAACCTGTGGCCATTACATTATCAGACACCCCCCCCCCTTATGACCATCTGACTTGGTGAAAGTCTCTTACAAGAATGAAAATTACACGAAATTGTTAGTATTTTGAAGTCAATTTGAACTATGTTTAGATAAAATTTAAACTTCAAACAATATCACTTCCTCTACAACCATGCGGCTCCATTGTGACCTGATAGATAAAAAAAAATTTTTTCGCTCTTAGCGCAAAAATGCGCAAACAGTGACCTATATAGCCAAAAACTAGACAAAATTGCACGTCAGTTCCGGGATACGGCGTCGTTTTCTGATGTTTCCTAAACAAGTACTGGATCTCTGTAATACGAAGTTTTTCTCCAAAATTTCATAAAAGTCAATATGTTTGCATATTGTAAAAACATAATAATTTTGTGATTGAATTCTAAACAATCCCTGAAATGTAATGGTTATTCATACCCAAAAACACAAAAAATATTGTCACATTAGTCAAGTCTTCCTAACTTTCACAACCGACTCATGAAGGAAGCTCATAAAATAAAGACAATAAATACTAATATTGTAGCACATAAAACTTCAACTTTGAAAAAATCCACAAGACTCAATTTTCGACCAAATGACTTAAAAATTTGAGGTTTTCTTAGTTGAAGTATCTTTAATGGAAGAAAAATATTAGAAAAATAAAATATTGAAGTCGATTTTTGAGGTTTTGTCCGGCTTTCGGCCACTGTGCGCTGTGGTAAACAGCTATAGACTCTCTTTACGCTTTATGCGTTATCACAGTGCTTTTTGATTACGTGTTACATGAAAATGTTATTGTTATTAGATGCTATTTTAGAAGTTTATATTAGAGGCTTTTGTGATGTAGTTTGTTATGTAGTTGGTTAGTATTGTTGGTGTGTTCGACTGTATTTGGAAACTAATGTTTTGTGGCTACTCAGTCTTGACAAAATCAAAATACTGTTATGTTATTTTGTCCGACGTTTTGGTCCCTTTGGGACCTTCTTCAGGGACTCTGGAAATATTTATTTGTTGGTACGAATTTTTATAACTACTTTTAAAACATTAAAAAATTTTGAAAAAAAAATGATTTTTACCAATAGTTACAGTGTTCTCGTCCACTGTGGTTCGGCAGAACCACATGCGACAGTTACAGCTGAGTAGCCACAAAACATTAGTTGGTTAGTATTGTTCACATGTTGAGTCCTTTTATCATGATAGTTTGATTGTTTGTTGAAATAGTTTTAAGATATTCAATAAGACTGTAATTGTCAGTTGAATCACTATAATAAAGAAAAAAGATTAAAGAATAATTTGCATTTTTATTGTAAGTGAGCAAAGCCAGGATAAACAAATGCAGGATCGATTCATCGTTCGTCAGATTAATGCCCCCCTGAACAGGGGGCCCGCGTTAATCTATGATGAAGAGTACATGGTATTGATTAAGTGTAGTTGTTCCCCCCAATGAGAAATCACATTTACATTTTCCTAGAGCGATCATTTTCTATTTTTTTTTCACCAATTTTACTCCGATTAACGCTGTACAGTATTGTTCCGATTTTATCACGCTTCTTTTCAAAACTGCTTTTAAATATTCTACAAAATCAATACGCATTTACATTTTTTTATGTCGCAAAACGCGCCTTCAACATTCATCTTGAAGACGAGGGGTAGCACTTGTATCATCAAAGGAAACGCAAAGCTGAAATTTAACTCCGTATAGCGATGAATGTATGTAATACTATAAGAAGAAGCTAATTTTGTAATTCGAAATCCCACATTAAATTAACAAAGCTGTAAACAGTCATCTCAACCCCTCATCTCAGCTCATTACAATTCATAAACCAACGCATTCTAGGGCTGCAATTCAGTTGCTTACCATGGTTGTATTTTCCGTTGCAGAAACGATATTGCGAGAGAGTGCAAAACGGGTGAAAATATTGCCAACATGTGCCGCTTGCTCACTATTCACACAAATTGGAGTTTCTGGGATGAGAATCGCTCGCTGGATGCCATCGGTTCAGTTCTACTGGATGGAAGCCAACTAGCTGCACAACGACACGACAGTACCACCAACAACCAATGCGCTGAACATGGTAACTCTCATTTGAATTTTTAATAAAAGACTCTTTTCGCTGCTCATTTTACAAGATGTTTACAAATAAAAATAAATGTTAACTGTTTTTATTTGAGCTGTTTGCGGCTCCACCGATAGCAACAGTGTAGTTTTTAGAGGAACGATAGTGCTGTGCTATGCGTGAAGGCAGGGTGACCGAAGTGCCGGAAAGTGGCTTTTCACATTTCATATCTACTTTATTTTATTTTGTGCATTAAAGAGCTTCATCTACATTAAGTTCTTTTTATATGTTCGCTTCGAGAACCACCAACAATATGACGAAATATATTCCGTGCCGGACTATTCACTACCCCTATTGCTAAGAACACCTGTTTCCAGATCTCATTAGAGTTATGAAAGGACCTTTCTTAGCTAAACTGCTATAGCAAAACCATTTTTTGATTTGATTTTCAATCAACATATTTCATTTATTGTTCAAATTTGTGTCCCCTCAAGGCCAAAATAGCAATAATTTTAATAGAAATTGTTTCAAATTCTTCTGAAACTTAAAATTGGTTCCGGAATGCTGGCTTTCTCAGTCTTGGGTAAATCAAAACGGCAAGTTTTGCTTTTCCCGACGTTTCGGCTTTTTATTAAGCCTTTTTCAAGGGGTAAACTGTCAACCGTTCCTCGTTACATAAAGTGTTGCCGGATTTTTAGGAGGGAGCTTCTCGTATACAATTTTGTACATTAGTTCTACAATTTTGGGACACTGGGATACTACGGTAATTATCAACGACATGCACTACACTAGACGATAGACTGAGCTCAGTCTATCGTCTAGTGTAGTGCATGTCGTTGATAATTACCGTAGTATCCCAGTGTCCCAAAATTGTAGAACTAATGTACAAAATTGTATACGAGAAGCTCCCTCCTAAAAATCCGGCAACACTTTATGTAACGAGGAACGGTTGACAGTTTACCCCTTGAAAAAGGCTTAATAAAAAGCCGAAACGTCGGGAAAAGCAAAACTTGCCGTTTTGATTTACCCAAGACTGAGAAAGCCAGCATTCCGGAATCAATATATTCCAGTCGTACTCACCCAGCACAATCCTTAAAATTGGTTATACACGAATCAATCATGAGATCAACAAATCAAACTTCTAGGGTACCAAATCGTTACGGGCGACTTGAAGTACATACGTTCTTCTCTTCACCGGTAGGTTTCGGTTTGTAACAGTAATTTAATTGGAAAAGCTAGATATTTTTTGTCCGCTTTCGACATTTTCAACGAGGACATTCATTGAGTTGATGTGCCCTAAATGCTCAGAATGCTGCAACTGCAAGTGCGCACAGAGATAGTGACAGATAGTATGTAATTTGGCTCTTTCTGTTCTACATGGCATGTGCTATCTTCGTTAGCAAACTACCGTAGCTGAGCGAGCGGGAGTCGCCGAAAGTAGAACTTCGTAACGATAGTTCAGTGCCACTGAAATGCCACCCCTTCACGGTATGGTGGTAATTTTCGAGATAGAGTTTGATTTTCCGTTCGGTTTCAATTTCCTCGTTGCGGCCTGTTATTACTGATACCGGAGCATTTTGGAACTATTTCTTTTGGTCGGTGTTTCCTCCGTCGTCAGCAACGTTTGCATCGTGTAGCGTTAAATGAGAAATCTGGGAAAATGAATTTAGTTTTTTTACTGCGCCCGCAGAAACCTCATCCGTGAAGTAGAATGAAAAATGAGTTCAAACGAAGATGCCACAGATTGTCCTCAGCATCAGCATGCAAGGGTCGTTAGTAGAAAGTGGCATGGCATGAACGATGTTAGTTTGTACTCTGCATAAAAAACGGAGTATCCATAAACATAGTTTTGAAACAATGATACTTGTGGATTGATTAATTCAAAAGTGATATTTATGGGCACGTTCACTTGTGTTATGAATCTTTGTTGGATGTTAAGAAAGATGGGATCATTTGATTTCGGAGCTCGCTACACCTACGGCGAACCTAGCATCCGGAAGATGACAAAACTGGAAGGATACGATGGGCAGGGCATTTTGTGAGAATGTTGGACAACAACCCTGCAAAACTGGTGCTCGCAAGTGATCTGGACGGTACAAGAAATCCTGGGGGCCAGTGTGCAAGGTGGACGGATCAGCGAGTCTTGGGCGTGACCGAGGTTGGAAATTGACAACCCACGAACCATACAGGTTATACTATGCCGTAATACTTTGATGTTATACTAAATTGCTTCAATTTTTTATCGAGAATGTTTTCAAAATAAATTGACAATAAAAATTGCGCGTGACGGAAATCGAACTGAAATTTTGTTAAAACAATTGCGACACGCGCACTCTATCCACACCGAGAAAGAAGAAAATTTACTGCATAAAACCCATTCATCGTCGGTTTCATAGAAGTCAAGGAAAGACAACATTTTACGCGCAGCACGAACGCTTGTACGACCGCTGCCTAAGCCACGACGTCAAGATCATCATGAGATACGTAAACGATCAGGTAAGTATTCAAGGAGAAAAAAAAAGCAAATCGACTTACGAAAACGGCCAACAACTCATCGATTCCGCTGCCTTCAAGAACATAACCTTCCTTATTGTTACACCTGGAGATCATTACAGCAAACGGGATCGCAAATCGACCGTGTTCCTGCTGAAAACGGCACATCTCCGACAATATCGACGTCAGAGCTAAGCTTGGCACCAAAATCGACGACCAAAATGGTCAATAGGCCGTGTCGATTTTTGCAAAATTGCGAATACACAATCCCGAATAGTCACAAATGGTTACAAATGGACCCAAATGAAGCCCTGCAAAATTTAAAAATTCTAAAAAATCGGTAAGCTAGTCCGCAATCGACTTGAAGTTTTATATGGGAATTTTAATTTTTCAGTATGGGGAAATCCAACTTTTCAAACTTTTGAAGGAAAAGGCACATTAAAGCAACTCTAAAAATCCGCTCTCCCCCTGAAGATTTAGTGCATATATTAGGGAACATTTTGTTAGAAGACAACTTTTTAGTTGCACTTAAGATAAGGGCGTTATTAAATTTCGAAACAATGGACATTTTATTCACATGATTTCTAACTTCTTTAATTCGCATCACTGCTCGTTTTGCGTGTGGAAGAGGGTGGTAACAGCCATCTGGGGCGTCACCACCCGTCGCTGGATGGAGACGCAAGTACCTGATAAAAATGAGATAGTTAGGATTGTAAATATTCTTGCGATATTGCTTTATAAAAACTTGGTCTCTTCGGCAAAGTTGTTGACATGGTCAAGAGCTGTCCAGTGATGAACTAAATCATTGGCAAATCCATCGCTGGGCGGCGCTAGTGCGCATACAAACTGCATGCAATAGTATTAACGTATATGCGTGTATCTCAATAACGTGATAATTTAACTGTGTGGTGTCTTCGACAAAGTTGATGGCTGGGCCACGGGCTATCCAGTGACGAACCAAGTAAGTAGGAATTCAACCGACAGGCGGCGCTAGTGTGCATACAAACTGGATGCAAAAGTACAAACTTATATGTGTGTATCTCAATAAGGGGCTGTCCATAAACCACGTGGTCATTTTTTTGGGACTTTTCAACCCCCAGACCCCCCCACCCAACCCCCCCCCCCCCCCCCCCCGCCTGGTCATTAGTCCATACAAAAATTTTTATTTGTCCATACAAAATGGTCATTGGCCGAACCCCCCCCCCTCATGACCACGTGGTTTATGGACAGCCTCTAACGTGATAATTTAAGTAGGTGGTGTCTTCGACAAATTTGTTGGCTGGACCACGGGCTATCCAATTACGAACGCAATACAGTCTTGACTCCTACTACACGGTTAGTTCGGGGGTGCAGTAGGAATCCGTGTTGTAGGAATCCCCGAGCTTATGGGATTTCGCCTAATTGGGGGTGTGAGCGAATATATCAGGAGTATTACAAGATAGCACCATACTTTCTTTGGCAAAGTTGTAGTACTAGAATAGATCTACCACACAATGCGAACTAACATCCAATTAGTTGGCAATTTGGCCAATAGAGGCGCTATGTAGAAGTGATTGCTTATGTTCACTCGCCAGTAGAAGCACTCATAAATTATCGCTTGCGATATCTCAAGATCTACTTGATTTGGAACAATGCTGTCTTCGGCAAAGTTGTTCAGTAGGTCAAGAACAATTTGGTGGTTAACCAATTAGTTTGTGACGACACTTTTCTATCTGCTCTGAATCGCGAGCTAGAGAAGTTTGAAACTTTTCTTGACAACTAGTGCCACCAAGAGGCGAAATCACAAACTTATAGTTGAATCACTAGATAGCTCTTGACTTCTAGAAGAACTTTGTCGAAGACGACCCTCTTCTATCTGCTCTGGATCGCGAGCTAGAGAAGTTTGAAATGTTACTTGACAACTAGCACCACCTAGCGGCGAAATCACCAACTTAATGTTGAATCCCAAATTGTTCTTGACTTCCTGGAGAACTTTGCCGAAGACGACCCTCTTCCATCTGCTATGGATCCCGAAATAAAGAAGTTTGAAACTTCAATTGACAACTAGCGCCACCTAGCGGCCAAATCGCAAACTAATTGTTAATTCACTAAATAGCTCTTGACTTCCTATAGAAATTTGCAGAAGACGACACTTTTCTATCTGCGCTGAATAGCGAGTCAGAGAAGTTTAAAATTTTACTTGACAAAGAGCGCCACCTAGCGGTGAAATCACAAACTAAATGTTATTTAATTAGAAACTTTGCCGAAGACGACACTTTTCTATCTGCTCTTGATCGCGAGCTAGAGAAGTTTAAAATTTTACTTAGAAACTAGCGTCACCTAGCGGCGAAACCATCAACTAAATGTTGAATCACCACTGAGGTTTTGAATTACTAAAAGCTTTGCTAAAGACGACACTTTTCTATCTGCTCTGGATCGCGAGCTAGAGAAGTTTGAAACTTTACTTGACAACTAACACCGCCTAGCGGTGATATCACCAACTAAATGTTTAATTACACTAGTTTACAGCATTTTTGAACTCGGTAAGTTGATGATCATTTTTGGTGTAGAATCATGCCCTGAGTTCGAAAACGCGAAGGAAAAAAATTACAGTAGAGCGGAATTTTTTTCGACTTTCCATACAAGGATGATGATTTGAAATCGATTTTTGTTCTATTTTTAAGCAAGGTCGCTCGTTTCACACATCTAATTCTCCGTAATCAATGCTCCGATTCAGCTGAATTTTTAACTGTAACTCGCCTACATATGATATGTCAAATAAACGTTGAGAAAGAATTTTTAGATAGAATTATTCTTATTGAAAAAAATACATTTCATCATAAATTTTTGGAAATTTGGCTAAAATTTAAGGAGATCGTCCCTAAAACTCGCCAATATCTTGAATTTCATCAATCTGACGCAAAACCTGCATTCGGATGATCGAATGGTATTGTATTCAGCTTTTAATTTATGGAAAAAGATTTGAAATTGGTTGAACAAAACGCAAGATATTTGAATTTTAGTAAATTCAATATTTTTAAAAGTTGTAAAACTCGATATTGAGCTAAAACTCAAAAACTGTTCTACTTAAAATTTTTTGAAGCACGGTTTCGAAATCAGTGCTAAATTGTACTTCAAAAATTTGGTGGTTGACAGAAGTTCACGACTTTTGTTTTATTTTGTAAACTAGTGTTACCAGATAGGTTTTTACTTCCTGAAAAACTCTGACGAAGACGACACTTTTCTATCTGATCTGGGTCGCGAGCTATAGAAGTTTGAAACTTTACTTGACAATTAGCGTCACCTAGCGGCGAAATTACAAACTAAATGCTAAGTCATTAGATAGCTCTTGACTTCCTGAACAACTTTGCCGAAGACGATACTTTTCGATTTGCTTTGGATCCCGAGATAGCGGAGTTTGAAACTTTACTTGGCAACTAGTGCCACCTAGTGGCGAAATCACCAACTAATTGTTACATCATAAGATTGTTCTTGACTTCCTGAAGAACTTTGCCGAAGACGACTCTCTTCTATCTGATCTGGATCGCGAGCTAGAGAAGTTTGAAACTTTACTTGACAACTAGCACCACCTAGCGGCGAAATCACAAATTAATTGGTTAACCACCAAATTGTTCTTGACCCACTGAACAACTTTGCCGAAGACAGCATTGTTCCAAATCAAGTAGATCTTGAGATATCGCAAGCGATAATTTATGAGTGCTTCTACTGGCGAGTGAACATAAGCAATCACTTCTACATAGCGCCTCTATCGGCCAAATTGCCAACTAATTGGATGTTAGTTCGCATTGTGTGGTAGATCTATTCTAGTACTACAACTTTGCCAAAGAAAGTATGGTGCTATCTTGTAATACTCCTGATATATTCGCTCACACCCCCAATTAGGCGAAATCCCATAAGCTCGGGGATTCCTACAACACGGATTCCTACTGCACCCCCGAACTAACCGTGTAGTAGGAGTCAAGACTGTATTGCGTTCGTAATTGGATAGCCCGTGGTCCAGCCAACAAATTTGTCGAAGACACCACCTACTTAAATTATCACGTTATTGAGATACACACATATAAGTTTGTACTTTTGCATCCAGTTTGAATGCACACTAGCGCCGCCTGTCGGTTGAATTCCTACTTACTTGGTTCGTCACTGGATAGCCCGTGGCCCAGCCATCAACTTTGTCGAAGACACCACACAGTTAAATTATCACGTTATTGAGATACACGCATATACGTTAATACTATTGCATGCAGTTTGTATGCGCACTAGCGCCGCCCAGCGATGGATTTGCCAATGATTTAGTTCATCACTGGACAGCTCTTGACCATGTCAACAACTTTGCCGAAGAGACCAAGTTTTTATAAAGCAATATCGCAAGAATATTTACAATCCTAACTATCTCATTTTTATCAGGTACTTGCGTCTCCATCCAGCGACGGGTGGTGACGCCGCAGATGGCTGTTACCACCCTCTTCCACACGCAAAACGAGCAGTGATGCGAATTAAAGAAGTTAGAAATCATGTGAATAAAATGTCCATTGTTTCGAAATTTAATAACGCCCTTATCTTAAGTGCAACTAAAAAGTTGTCTTCTAACAAAATGTTCCCTAATATATGCACTAAATCTTCAGGGGGGAGCGGATTTTTAGAGTTGTTTTAATGTGCCTTTTTCTTCAAAAGTTTGAAAAGTTGGATTTCCCCATACTGAAAAATTAAAATTCCCATATAAAACTTCAAGTCGATTGCGGACTAGCTTACCGATTTTTTAGAATTTTTAAATTTTGCAGGGCTTCATTTGGGTCCATTTGCAACCATTTGTGACTATTCGGGATTGTGTATTCGCAATTTTGCAAAAATCGACACGGCCTAATGGTCAATCAACGTCCAAAACATTTCGTCATCAACAACCCAGCCAACACGAAGTCGTAAATGATGCACAATATGATGCTAAAGTGGAGGCCATATGCGTACATGTTCCCATTTAACCGTGTGTAAAGTGTACGCATATCGCCTCCACTTTAACATCATATGCGATCGTATGTTGGCTGGGAATGTACGGTACGGACTGAAGCAACAACAGATGTCACCGCAGCATACATGCAAAATCTCCAACACCGACGCAGCCGATTGGCATCATCGGGTAGAATCGACGAAAGAGAGCGATTTTGGAGAAGAAGAATGCAGTGCGGGTGACAATGCTGTAGGAGAACAAAGCCCAAAATGCCAAGATGGGATAAAATGGCCCAACTGATAAAATCATTCCTCAATTGGACTTGATCATTACTATAGGTGAATGGTGTCAAGATATGTTTGCATTGAACATTCTTCTAGAAGCTAGGCCACCAAACCCACGAAAAATTTTTTGATTTCTCAATGAAAATAGGCAACTTCCGGTTTTCCGTGCTTGCAATTAAGGTTTTCTGGTGATTTTATTGCCAGCCAAGTATTTCCAACGAGATTGAGGCACACTTGGAGACGCATGGCTGTTGATGTCTTTGTATTTTAGGGGTCATTCAAATATTACGATCATCGTTTTCACGGTGTGTCTGGTGGACAACATTAATTTAAAAAAATCGGTATCGCTAAGACACCCACCAAACGAAAGCTAAGGGTCCCCCCTTTCATGTGAGACTTAAAGGAGAAAGTTCTATCGGCGGGTCTAGAACAATTTTTTTTTTGAAAAAAATTTGATATTTATTCATTTTTTTCGAAGAACACATTTATGACAAAACACTGTTTTTCCATTGCAAGCATGATTTTCCGACGATATATTTTTATATTATGTTTATTATTCTTCACATAAAAGCACAATAGTACCATGTGAATGGGAAATCCAGGCGATGACAGTTTTGTGTTTATGGACAGTGTGGTGAAAGTACTAGAACATTGAGTATAAAATCGAGTGATATGCAGTTCCTTTGATTTCCAATCTAGATTCCAATAATGTGTTTGCATCCTATGACAGATGCATATACGTCTTTAGGGTCTCGTATTTGACTGGCACCAGCAGGTCACAAATCGACCACCTTTACAGCATATACCGTCATTTGGTTCTTCAGATTTGTGCTCTTGAAATTTCGTGGTGTGACTTCGTCACATATGCTCCTAAAACAGCTTCTCAACTTCAATGCGCGTCTGGTACTCAAGACACATGTTTTCTTTCGTCTTCTTCTTCTTCTTCTTCTTCTTCTTCTTGGCGAAACGTCCCTACAGGGACAACGCATGCTTCTTAGCTTGTTTTATGAGCACTGTAGGAGATGTAATAAGAATAAATGAAATTGTTTGATTTGTTTGAAATTTTCTTATTTTATCTTCTACAAGCACTTTCACAGTTTTTAACTAAAAACTTCTTTTGCCAATTACTTTTGTGTGACTTGCTCGAAAATACTACATGCTCATTTAAGTCAAGGAAATTTCCTTCACGAAAAGGCCCTGGACTGACCGGGAATCGAACCCGTCATCCTCAGCATGGTTGTGCTGGGTACTCACGCCTTTGCAGATGTGGCTTTATGGACACTTTTCGTTATCAAAAACAAATCATCGGTGAACAAAATCGGTTTACTGTTCAGGTCACTCGTTGACGCCGGTTTCTATCTGGATGGTAGTTCATGAATATTTGAGAGCTTCATCTGATCTGCCTGATCTCTGGGTTTAACCCGCAAATATTCAGCAACCGCAGCAACTTTATGAGAAGTCTGAATGATGTTCAACCTGTTTCAATGTACTTCAGCTTCAGTGCAAACAAGCTGCTTGCCTTTGATCATTTTCCTGTAGCATCTAGAACACAACCGCAACGAGAAATTTCTTTCTGCGTCATCGGTAGTAGCGCTAGATCTGCCACGTTTGCCCATTATGAGAAGTAGTAGTTCTTGCAGAACTACATATTTCACAAATAAGGGCCGCAACTCCATGTAGAAGGTTTCAAATAATATGTAAGCTCATAGAGAGTAAATCTAATGGGTATATTCGCCACCATTGAATGGGATAAATTTAAAAGAGCAAGTCCGAACTTTTTTGTGGGGTAGTACTAACTGCTATCTCTGATATCTTTCAGAAAAAAAGTTTTCATAATATCAACAACCTGCAAGTAGAAACAAGAACAAGTTATGACATTTTCAATCCGTTATGATTAATATGTATGTGCTCAGACATATGTACTTTAATGTAAAACATGTATATATGTCAATAAAGCTGTAGAAATGAATGAAAAGTTGCTAACTCGTCTATTATGCCATGATGCTAGCAGAAGATGTGGAGCGGACCTGGTGTGATGGTTAGAACACTTGACTAACACGCCGAGGACCTGGGATCGAGTCCCACTCCCGACAAACTCGCAAAATGTGAGTTCTTCCTTCGGAAGGGAAGTGAAGCGTGGGTCCCGAGATGAACTAGCCAAGGGCTAAAAATCTCGTTAATACAGATTAAAAAAATAGCAAAAAAAAACAAACTATTGATAACCGACAGATTAGCACATTGTTCTTACTACATATACCGTTAGACATGTAGCATTAATTATTCTGTTTTTGTCAGTTGAGTAAGGCTACCTGTTCACAAAGGTATACTGTTACCAATATTTTTTACTGAACAAATCTAAAACAGTAAACATCAACTGCTTTCGATGATAATTGTGGCGGAAAAACATTTCTTCAAACACAAAACGTACTCTTTGGTTTGGTTTTCCTCGTCACTTAGGGGGTTCTTGTCGTAGTTGTATCTTTAAAAGTAAGGAGCTATACCTAACTGCAATAACTGCAGGAGCTATACCTAACTGCAATTAACTAAAAATGTTTAAGTCTTAGGTACCATAAAGGTGCACAAATTGAACAAATACCGGCATGTGATAATTCTAACCGAACCACGGCATACAAGGATATAAGACGATCACATTGATAAAATTGATGTGGAGATCTAGATCGTTTTATTCATGCTTTTGAACGATTCAAATTGCATCATCAAGAAACTTTAAGTTTTCCGAAATGGATTACCTTCCAAATGTTGTGCCCCGTTATCCGAGCTACTTTGATGTATGTTCTATTTTTGTTGACATTACTCGGCCTACTTTGATCGTTAAACTGTTAAATCATAAGACACTGTCAATAAAAAATAAGAAAATTGCAGCCGCAATAACTACTTCCACATGTATAAAAGGCGAAGTTTATTTGTATACGTGTATGCCCAGATACTGCTGAAATTCTATTCAACTGCCTTAAATATTTTTTTTTGCACTTTATGTTTAAGCTATATTTTGTAAGGAAAATTTTTAATTTTTGATTTGACCCGTTTACTCTTTTAAAAGGACACGTTACTAATGGGCGACCTCATACAAGCCCATTTGGCTACAATCAAGGTTGAAAAAAGAAAAAACACAAGCCTCAATGATAATAATATTTGAAAAAAAAAAATTGTTCTAGACCCGCCGATAGAACTTTCTTCTTTTAGGCTCAAATGAAAGAGGGGACCTTCAGCTTTCGTTTGGTGGGTGTTTTAGCGATACCGATTTTTTTAAAATAATTTTGTTCTACCAGACACACCGTGTTTTGCGGGGAGGGGGGCAACACTCCATTTATTGAGTATACGAAAAAAGCGGGACAGAGGGGGGAAAAGGAGTCGGAAATGCTCGAAAACTGATGGACGTATGATGATTAACCTGGGCTTGTTAGGCAAATTCTTAGTGGAATTCAAAGGAGCAGTACTTAACGCGATTTTCTTTCTGATGGACGTAATTTTTGAATGTTTTCATGAAGTAGCATCTTACTCCATGGCAGACGGTCGTTTTGCACCACTTCCGTTTTACGAATCAGTTTTTAAAATTGCTAAAAATCGATGAAAATGCAATAGTTTAGAGAATAGTTTTGCTGAAGTATCGAGCAAATATTGTCTAGTTGCTGTTACCACTTCGAAAGCCTAACAAATGAGGCTAATTATCATTGAAAACGATGAAAGTTTGAAAAATGGCATTTTACCCCACTTGACCCTATGCAGCAAGGCAGCCGGCAGAACGTGAAGAGTTACAAACTACAAACATATTTAAAGGTCCAATCTGCAAAAGAGCGGCTCTCTTTAAATTATTACGATGTCACAGTGGACATTTTGGCAATTTGTGATGTGTAGATCGGAAAAAGATTGTTTAATCTATCTTCCGACGCAAGAAGTGAATCAAAATTTATAAATACAAGCACAATATCATCGAAAGAGAGGAGACTTGAATAGAGCCTCTCATCTGCACTTAGGACCTATAGAAATGTTCGACTTTAATTAAAACAACAGCCCGCGCACGCCTCTTTCGGAAGAAGAAATGACGTTTCAAAAAAGCGAAGTGCTGGGAACTGGAACTGCTGTGCTGTTCTCAAGAAATACCAGAAGCTAAACGCCGCCCGCTACGGCTTCGACCCACGAGATGTAATCTGTAGGGATTGGCGATTAAAATCAGACGTTATGTCGTGAAAATTAAGAAGTTTGAAAGGAAAATACCAATTCCCTATCAGTTTAATCATCAATTTTTTGGTAAATTTTTCGATAAAACGATTTTTTCTACCAGGTTCCCATAAAAAAATACTCTGGAACGACTCAATCACTAAAATACGAAATATGATTTCACAAAACATAACCTCTCTCTAGGAGGCCAATAAAGAAGGAAGACTTCTGGCAGAAAGACGTGAGGTAATCGAATGGAAGCGGAAATGACTACCATTCTAATTTAACAGCTTTTTTTGTCCACTAGGGCACTACGTGAGCGGGGGGATGATTTGGCTACTGTTCTGCATTTATACAGAGTCTTTGAATCAATTGACGATTGACGGTTGAACAAAGAGCACTGCTGTTGTTCCTTTTCAGTCTATCCAGAATCCAGTGGAGGGTCAATTGTCAATGGCGCGGCTGGGGAATGCATCCATGGCCATACACATTCGAAGCAAAAGTGTGATCCTTGCCAGAGAAAATAGGTTGTTCCCGTAATCGGCAACAATACGGTAGGTGACCTTCCGAAAATTTAAACGACTCGCCAAGTAGGTTTTCACTGGTGTATTAGTAGCTCGTACGTTAAATTTTCCCTATCAGTATACAATTATTTCAATTACATTATCATCGTTTTAGGATCATTGGATAAACATTATCAGTTTTCAGCTTTACTCACGTTTAGTATTTTCCCCTGATTTCCGTATTTTCCGGAAAGCGGTACTGCACGGTACTTCGCAACCGTAGCGCGTGATTCCTGCACGTTTAATTTGTTTGTTACAGCTTAGTTATGCATGATTATTATACAAGTAAGTTACCTTGGAGTACGAAAGCAGGTATCGTACTTATCTGCGATCACTACTCAACATAGGAATGAGGA
The DNA here is from genome assembly GCF_035046485.1 of Aedes albopictus. Taxonomy (NCBI): domain Eukaryota; kingdom Metazoa; phylum Arthropoda; class Insecta; order Diptera; family Culicidae; genus Aedes; species Aedes albopictus. The sequence continues at coordinate 188,612,603 of NC_085136.1, read as the reverse complement.
GTTGGGATTATCCTTCTCCGTCAACCGTGATTGAAGCTGCGATTCCTACGATCGAACATTAGTTTTACATCTAGTTTTTTCGAATATAGAGTAGCAATTCATTTTACCTTGCAAGTACTTAACTGCCTACCAATTCACTCGCAACATGCACAAATCGCTTATAGATAAATTAATTATTTGCTTTAAACGAAATATTAGTTCAATTAAATTCACTTGCTTATAGTTTTCAGTTTTGTTTTGTTTTGGCTAATTCAGGTTCCCTTAACATCTTTTTCGTTCTGACGTTTACCTACTACCACAGCTCTGTCGAGTTGATTCAGTGATGGAGAATCTAGGTGGAGGTTCGTTGGTAGCGGAGGCGCATTCGCAGATTGCGTAACAGTCCCCCCCGGTACACAGGTTCCAGATTCCTGCGTACTTCCGGTTGCGCCGACGTCTAGAACCGCTAGTCTCACTGCTGGTCGTTCGTAGATGTTTGCCGAGGTCCTCACCGTTGCGCTTCGCACCTGTCCATTTTTCTGGCTGACGTTGACGACACGACCCTTAGGCCATGAGTTCCTTGGTAGATCGGGATCGACAACTATCACCACATCTCCAATCTGAATTGGTTTCACCGGGTAGTGCCATTTGGTTCGGCGAGTGATCGACGGCAGATACTCTCGGAGCCACCGCCTCCAAAACATATTGGCGAAAATTTGAGAGGTTTTCCAACTATTAACCAGCGTAGCGGGGCTATCGTCGTAAGGCACTAGTGGTTTCGTGCCTCCAGAGGAGCCTAACAAGAAATGATTAGGCGTTAGTGCCTCGCTTTCGGAGTTATCGATAGGGACGTAGGTGAGGGGACGTGAATTGATGATGTTTTCTACTTCGATTAACCCGTTTCGTAGAACTTCATCAGTTGGAGTCCTTGGCAGATGCATGTTCTGCAGAATCTTTTTCACCGACTGAACCAATCTCTCCCAGCTTCCTCCCATATGTGGACTACTTGGAGGTAGGAAAGACCATTTGGTATCTGAAGTCACAAACTCCTGCATAATCTTGTTTCTGTCCAGAGATCGAAGTGCTTCGTTTAGTTCTCGGTTGGCGCCAACAAAATTTGTTCCCCTGTCACTATACAGCTCCAGAGGAGTTCCACGTCTGGCGATAAAGTTACGCAGTGCCATGATGCAAGAGCTAGTATTCAGCGAGTGAGCAACTTCGATATGGACGGCGCGTATCACCAGACAAGTGATTAGCACACCCCACCTCTTCTCGGTTCGCCTTCCTACTACCACTAGCATTGGTCCAAAGAAGTCGATCCCGGCGTAAGAGAACGGTCGAGAGTATGCCGCTAGCCGGGCTGGCGGAAGATCGGCCATAACAGGCGGCTGCGGTCGGGCTCTGCCATTCTTGCAATATTGGCATTGTTGTCGGACTTTGTAACAGATTCTTCGCAGCTGTGGAATCCAGTATCGTTGTCGTAGTTCGTTCACGACTGTCTCGTGATTCAGATGGTGGTAACGCTCATGGATGAATTTAACTACAAGTGCCGTGACCGGATGATTCTTCGGCAAAATAATGTTATGGGCAGCATCTTCACCGATGAATTTACATCCAGTAGTTCGTCCACTCGAACGCAGCACTCCCTGATCATCCAGGAACGGTGAAAGCTTGTACAGTGAGCTGCTTTTGGGAACCGGAACCATGAACTTCGCGTCTGCTAGCTTGGAACGTTTCAGTATCAGCATCTCTTCACCGTAGCCTTCAATCTGAACTTGCCGATATATACAGCGCTCTGCCTCGAACAGTTCCGACTGGTTGAGAATTCCGATTGCTGGTGGACGCTTCTGCAATCTGGCTTGAATGTTTCTGAGGAATCGAAGCACGTAGGAGGTGATTCTCAGGAGCTTCCGCCAGTCGGAGTATTTTGAAAAGTTCATTACGGGATCATGGACTGCATGTGTGTTAACAAGTGCGTTCATTTCGGTAGTGGTAGTCTCGTTACTCGTTGGCTGAACCGGCCACTCACAATACTGCTGCCACAGGAAATCCGGCCCTTTAAACCATCGACATGACGGAGAAAGTTCGGGAGTTTTCTGCCACTTCGTTCCTTCATCGGCTACGTTTTGCTTCGTTGGTAGCCACAACCACTCCGACAGTTCGGTATTTTCCAGAATTTCACCGGTTCTGGCGGCAACAAACTTACTGTACCTTTTGTGGTCGGAGCGTAGCCAGCACAGAACATCTCTAGAGTCGGTCCAGAAAAAACGTTTGCTGATTGAGATCCGATGAGTTTCAGCAATATCTTTCGCCAGACGCGTGCCAATAACTGCCGCTTGAAGTTCCAAGCGAGGAATTGAGACGTACTTCAGAGGAGCGACACGGGTTTTAGCAGTAACGAAGGCACACTCAATCGTACCACGTTCTGCGAAGCGAAAGTAGGCTACTGCTGCATATCCGTTCTCGCTCGCATCGACAAAGACATGAAGTTGGAGTTCGTTGCTTTCGACTGATGATGATGTTGTAGTTCGGTAACAACGAGGAACGCATACAGTATGTACGTTGTGCAACACACTAAGCCATGCTCTCCACTTTTCTAGATGATTATCCGATATTGGCTCGTCCCATCCTATGTTAGAGCGCCAGATATTTTGGAGTAGAACCTTCAGAAACATCAACACGTTAGCGAGTAATCCTAGCGGGTCGTAAACGGACATAAGGATTTTCAGTACTTCCCGTTTTGTGGGAACTTGTTTGCCAGACAACAGCTCCTGACGGCATCGATTCGGAATCTTGAATGTGAATGTGTCGTCAGTCGTGTTCCACCACATGCCCAGGACCTTTTCGGTAGACAGCTCTCCATCCTTGTTTAAGTCCTTTTGGTTTGATATCTGTTCACCCATAGATTCCACTACTTTCTTGGAGTTCGACAGCCACCCTCGTATTTCAAATCCCCCATCTGCGTGTATTTGACGAACATCTTGCGCGAGTTTCACGGCTTCTGCTTCTGTTTCTACGCTACAAAGCATATCGTCGACGTACGTCCCTTTGCAAATCGCATCAACTGCTTTTGGAAGCTGATTTCTGAATCGTTCTGCATTCAGGTTCTTAATGTATTGTGCACTACTCGGAGAGCAACACGCACCAAATGTCATGACCTGCATTACGTACGTCGAAGGGATCTTGCCGGGGACACCATCATTCCACAGGAACCGCTGGCAATGTTGGTCTTCGCAATTGATTCGCACTTGGTGAAACATTTCGCGAATATCTCCTGTGACCGCCGTGCGAAACTCACGAAAACGCTGAAGGACGTGGTGTAGCGGTGTGACCTGATCAGGGCCTTTCAGAAGGAACGAATTAAGCGATAGTTTCCCCACTTTGGCAGCGGCGTCCCAAACGATACGTAGCTTACCGGGTTTGTTCGGGTTCACGACCGGAAAAATCGGCAGATACCACGATCTTCCGGTGTGTGTAGCTTCTTCTTGCGCCGACAGCTTGCGAATGTAGCCTTTGTCTTGATAATCCTGGATATTTTCCTGCAGTTCCTTGGCTAATCTTGGTTCACGAGCCATGCGCTTGCTCAAACAATCGTGTCGCTTCAGGGCCATGGTTCTACTCCCCGGTAGTCGGATTTCATCGTAGCGCCATAGCAAGCTGGTTTCGTATCTTCCATCCTGGAAGATCGTATTGGTTCTCAGCATGTCCATCGCTCTTTCGTCATCCTTCGACATTTGCGGCTTCTCGGAAAGTTGAACTCCAAGGCTATCCATGGAAAAGTAATTCTTGACAGCTGAATGAAGCCCTTCGCAATGGCAGATATGGTACCCATATGAAACATCTCTTTTCTCCGTTGTTTGCTCTGAAGTTGAACACGGACCATAGACTACCCAGCCTAGCCGGGTTAGAACGGCTGTTGGCTGATTTTCGAATCCCTCTCTGGAATCAAGCGGGTACTCCAAGCGGCAACTGTCAATTCCCAGGAGAATTCTTGGCTTCACGGCGGCATATGATTCAATTGGCAATCCCGACAGGTGCTGAAAGTGCATTGCTAGATCTGGTACAGACACCGTCTGTGCCGGCAGGTCTAGGCTTCTCACTGTGTGTACTTCCGCGAGATGGAAGATTTGCCCTGGAGTCTTGGCTCCGGAAATCTCGGCCGAAAACACAACTGATTCTTTCTCATAACGCCCTTGTCCACCAGTCCAGGAGATGCATAATGGAGATTTTTCACCGCTCAGGTTCAACTCCTCCCACAAACTGTGTTCCATAAGCGTTGAAGTCGACCCTGCATCAAGGAACGCGTACGTGTTGATCGTTTTTCCTCTGCCGTACACCGTGACTTGAACATATTTCAGTAAAACTCTCCCCTGTGAACTGTGATGCGCGTTCACTGAGGTGTCCTGAGTCGAAATGGATGACGATGGTTTATTATGTTTGCTGTCATCGTGCAATAACCGGTGATGCAGAAAACTACACCCGTTCAGGCCGCAGGGAACCTTCCTATCACAGGCTTTAAAGTGCTTGATAAGACACTTTCGACAGATCTTCTTCTCGTTCACCAACGCCCATCGAGCCTTAGAGGACATATTGAGAAAACTGCTACAATCGTCGAGAGAACTGCAATCGTTTCCACACGCCAGGCAATTATGATGATCCACCTGTTCCGGTATATGTGAGGAATGTGCATGAACGAAGACATCCTCTCTCCGAACTTTCCTATCCGACTTGTGCTCGGGTTTGGCCCATACTGCTGGTCGAATCACTTGGCATAACGCTTCAACCATCTCGCCAAGCCAGGCGTTGAAGTGCAGGAGCGTGACAGCTCCTATCTCCTTCCGATAGAATGCCCATTTTATCTTCAACGGTGATGGTAGGCTCTCGACCAGCTCTTGCATCAGTGCAACGTTGTAAAATCGTTCGTCCATCTGGCATACCTGTATAGTTGCGCACAAGTTCTGAACTGCAACTCCGAAGTCGACAATCGATTCCATCTTATCACTTCTTGGTGAAGGCATCGCTCGAATCCTCTGAACCATTGTTTCAACGATGGACTCCGGATTACCGAAGAGGGTTCTCAGTCGGTTCACTATCACAGGAACGTTGTCGGGATGGAGCAGTAGACTTTTAACCGCGTTGAGTGCCTTGTCGTGAAGGCTTCGTTCCAGCCGATCCAGCAGTTCGTCGTTCCGAAACGCGCACATCCTCGAGGTGCGCTCGTAGGCCGCGATGAATCGTGGCCAATCCTCTGGGTCTCCGCCGAACTTTGGTAGATCCTTCACTGTTTGTCGCGCTGCAAGGTGACTACTGGTAAGCGGAATGGAATCGCTATTCATTTGATGTTGATAGGAAGCCATATTTTGCCGCGGAGTTGACGTTAGAAGCGGTGGCTGGCCGATAGCTTGTGAGTTGACTACATTCTGCGAGACAGGATGTGGATAATGTACTGCCGGGTAAGTTGTCGACATTATCGGTTGCTGCGATGCTACGGTATATAGAGGAGCCGATGGCGTGGCGGCTATTGGTGCTTGATATCCACCGAACACGGGCTGATAGTGCGCTGACACTCGCGGGATGTTTTCGCCAGATCTCGCGTGAGCTGGGCACGTACCAGTTGCGGGGCTCGTATCAGTTTGCTGTGGAACTACATGCAGTTGACGTCCACCTGGAGCGCAGTTGCTTAAACGGCCAGGTTGGATCGATGCCGTGGCCGGCTTCCGTAGTATTTCGTCGTATACCGGCAGCGGTGAATCGTCCAAGTAATTTCCTGTTCCCTGCCCTATGTTCTCTGTTTTCTCCAGCCATTCGTTGATCTTCTCCAAACTTGTGACCGATTCGGCCTCGGAATCGCTGAGCTCCAACATTTCTCGCTCCATTGCTAGTCGTTCTTCAAGCTGCTTTTTCTCTAACGCTTGCCTAGCTTCCAGGGCCCTAATTTCCAGTTCTTTGAGCTTCGCTGAACGCTTCGATGACCTTGAGGATGCTTTGTCGACCCTGGCCGGTGCCTTCACATTGTTGCTGATTGAGTTTGTAAGCAACTCAGTGTTTCGTTGTTTATCATCCGTGAATCCTTCTAACGTGGTCTTCTCCGCGATCCTGACGGGTTGTCTATGTTGTTTTGGAATAACACCGAGCGATTTAGAAGGTACTTCGAGTTCAGTCGTTGCTACTTCAGGCGACAAATTTGGCTGTTGCAATTGCAACTGTCCTAGCTGCGTTCGGACGATCTGCTCCTGCTTCCGCTGCTGCAATTCGATGTTCTGCCGCTGCTCAAGCATCTGCCGTTCTTCCATCTGCTCTAGACGCCTCTGTTGCTCAAGTTGCCACTGCCGTTGATGCTGCTCAAAACGCTCCAACTGTTCACTTAAAGTCCGCTTCTGTTTCTCCAGCGATGTCCTCATACATCCGTTGCAACTCCAGTCATGGTTTCGGATGCTATCGTCCACGTTTACACAGTCGTAGTGATACCACACATCACACTCGTCACATTGCACCATTCGACTATTATCAACACGGTGACACGTCCCACAACTCGCCCCCTCACCACCAGGAGAATCACTCTTCCTATAAAGACGTCCTCCGGCACCCGCTACGCTTCCGCTTGACATTCCGGAAATTAAACGGAAAATTTAATTTGTTCCCGTAATCGGCAACAATACGGTAGGTGACCTTCCGAAAATTTAAACGACTCGCCAAGTAGGTTTTCACTGGTGTATTAGTAGCTCGTACGTTAAATTTTCCCTATCAGTATACAATTATTTCAATTACATTATCATCGTTTTAGGATCATTGGATAAACATTATCAGTTTTCAGCTTTACTCACGTTTAGTATTTTCCCCTGATTTCCGTATTTTCCGGAAAGCGGTACTGCACGGTACTTCGCAACCGTAGCGCGTGATTCCTGCACGTTTAATTTGTTTGTTACAGCTTAGTTATGCATGATTATTATACAAGTAAGTTACCTTGGAGTACGAAAGCAGGTATCGTACTTATCTGCGATCACTACTCAACATAGGAATGAGGAGTTGGGATTATCCTTCTCCGTCAACCGTGATTGAAGCTGCGATTCCTACGATCGAACATTAGTTTTACATCTAGTTTTTTCGAATATAGAGTAGCAATTCATTTTACCTTGCAAGTACTTAACTGCCTACCAATTCACTCGCAACATGCACAAATCGCTTATAGATAAATTAATTATTTGCTTTAAACGAAATATTAGTTCAATTAAATTCACTTGCTTATAGTTTTCAGTTTTGTTTTGTTTTGGCTAATTCAGGTTCCCTTAACATCTTTTTCGTTCTGACGTTTACCTACTACCACAGCTCTGTCGAGTTGATTCAGTGATGGAGAATCTAGGTGGAGGTTCGTTGGTAGCGGAGGCGCATTCGCAGATTGCGTAACATAGGTAGAGAAGCGAAGAGTGAACAGCCGCCTGAACGGCAACACTTTTTCTGTTTTGATTTCATCGCTCGGATGCTGGCAACTACAGCAAAGCAGATTAATCCACCCATCGAAGTTAGTGCCTATCTCGCATACCGCATTTGAAAACTATTTATACTGTTGTTTTATTAACTAGACATTATTAAACTGATGTCCCAAAATGGAACAATTTTCATTAATTCAAGGAATCAATGTTGTTTGCACTGTCAAACTTTGGTGAGAATATGTTTGAAACGAATGCAATACTTATCTTTACTTATGCGGCAATCGTCAAGGTTTGTTGATTTTGTTCATTAGGATACCAGTTTGACGGTTCGATAAGGTATTTTTGGCTTCACACTATTCGCTTCTCTACCTATTTTCTCTGATCCTTGCAACCACGAAGTCACGCGATTTCGGGTAAACTTAAAAGTTCATTCGGATCTCGCCGAGAACTGCCACCAGGTGACGGACTCTCATGCCTTCTCTTCAACATCGCTCTTGAAGGTATAATGTGACATTTCCACATTTTTTTCAGTTTTAAATTTTGTTTTTTCAGTCATTTTGTGTTTCCTTACAATAATTTCTTGTTTAAGTGTTACAGAACTAGTCTTTTCAGCCTTTGATATTTGTTTGTTGCTTTAGGATTTACGCCATCTTTCTTTATTATCCAGTTACAACCTGGGTTGGAACTGGATCAGATCACAGTTTCAACCCCAACCCGACTTCGGTTTCGCTTGTACTAAAGTTTGTTTGACGTTGTTTCTTTACACATTTTCCGCCAATCCAGTTCCAACCCAGGTTAATAAAGAAAAACGGCATTAGTTTCTTTACAAAGTGTCTTGTGTGTGTTTACAAACTTGGTCATTTTAATTTTATATTCTACTTAACCTACTTATTCTAAAAAAATGAAAAATCCTGTTCAACCAGGACTCGGATGAGCGGGTGTTTTGGTCGAGCAGCGCTTTCGATGAAGCCGTCGATTGCCTCTTCTATCCGTTCCTTGACGGTCTTGAATCCTGCGTTTCGATGCAGCTCTCTGATTCTTGTATCGTATGGGGCGTTCAGGATAATACGAGTCAGCCGGTTCAGGACCACCTGCAGCTTCTTCTTGTGGATTTCCGAACATGTTCCCCAGTCCCCACACCAGCGTGGCGTAGTTCAACACTGGGGCGATGATGGTTTTGAAAACGACTAGCTTGTTCCATCCCGACAGTCGAGACCACCGGGAGATCAGCGGGTACAGAGACTTTGACAGGCCAATAGATCTGTTCTTCAGATTCTCGGTGTGCGTCCGGTAGATCCTTTTGTTTTCCATGATGACCCCAAGGTAGCAATCTTCGTCCGACCAGGGAACAATGTGGCCGTTGATCCGGATGTAGCAGTTCAGTGGAGGGAGAAGCTTCGGTGATGGTCGTTGCCCGAAGACGATGGCCTGGCCCTTGGCTCCGTTGACCTTTATTTTCAACTCGTGAGGTAGCCGACGTATGCCGAGACATGTAGTTCATAGGCGTGCGACCGTGCGCTACGATCGCGCTATCATCGGAGTAGAATGTCAATATGCACCCACCGGAAGTGGCGGGAAGTTCGAAGTGTACAGGTTGTACAGTATCGAGCCCAGGAGACTGCTTTGGAGGACTCCTGCTGGGATCGCCTGGAGTTCGGACTCTGTTCCTGTGAAATGGACTCGGAAAGATCGATTAGCGAGATAATTTCTTACCATTCTCGTCAGGTAAGTCGAAAATCCTGTCTGTACCAGCTTATAGACAAGGCCGTCGTGCCAGACGTTGTCGAAAGCCTTTTCGCCGTCCAGGAGAACCATCACCGTGTTGTTGGATAGGGCAGTGTTGCGATGGGTATCGTTTTCAACTCGAACCTGCTGGTGAGTGGTGGAGTGCCCTCGTCGAAATCCGAATTGCTCCGGAACGATGAGGTCGTGCTCTTCTATATGCTGCATCATGAGCTGGAGAATAGTGCGCTCAAAAACCTTGTTAGCTGCTGATAGCAGGGTGAAGGGCCGCCCAGACAACCAGTCATCCTATAAGATGCTGCATAAGATGATAAAGTGGAGGTCATATGCGTACATGCCTCCATTTAGGCGTATGTAAAATGTACGCATATCGCCTCCACTTTAACATCTTATACAACATCTTATACGATGACTGGTTGACTGGGCGATAGCTTTATGCGTTGGTTTGATCCATCCCGGGCATCGGGATGGGAATATTTTTGCCTACCTTCCATCTGGATGGAAAGTAGTCCAGTTGAAGTTGGAGAGGACCGCCGCCATGAAGCGGTACGCCTTACTGGAGAGCTTCTTTAGAACCAGGTTGAAGATGTTGTCCTTGCCCGGTGCCTTCATGTCCTTCATCGTCCGTTTGACCGCTGCCCTGACTTCGTTCTCAGAGCTGCGAAATATCAGTCATGCAGTTGACTACTGATTTTGAACCACCGTCACTATCACTGTAGGCCGATCAATATCAAAACGATAGCGACCGGCAACAACTTGATACTGACCCGCACTTCAGAGCACTATCATAGCAACTGAATTGATATTTTGACGATTTTAGCCAAAACTCAAAATGTTTAATGAGCATCATAGAAAGCTTGTTATTCTGTACAACATATTCAAATTTTATCACTTTAAGGCGAAACTGGAAGCAAAATTTCAATAAAAAATGGTTTCTGTAAAAACGAAAAACATTTTCTACCGCGTAAAAAAATCAGAAGATACCCTGATCCATACTCTACATGTGCACGAAAACCGATTTTGAAAATATTGCTTCGTTATTTAATAAAAAATCAAAAACCAAAAAAATGCGGAAATGCTTCCAGTTTCGCCTTAAGTGTTAATTTTGATTGTTAAACGAATTTTAAAGATAGCCTATCAGTGATAGGTATCTACCGGCATCGCAATCAGTCCAGTTGTGATGGGAAATGAAAAGTGACGGTGACTCAACAAAGCACACGCTGACTTGGATCGCAGTCAGCCTATCAAAATCGACGGTTTGCCTACCATTGATAATGACAGAGAGAGTTGGATCGGACCTGGTGTGATGGTTAGAACACTTGACTATCACGCCGAGGACCTGGGATCGAATCCCACTCCCGACAAACTCACAAAATGTGAGTTCTTCCTTCGGAAAGGAAGTAAAGCGTGGGTCCCGAGATGAACTAGCCTAGGGCTAAAAATCTCGTTAATACAGATAAAAAAAAATGACAGAGAGCAACTCTGTTCGTCCTCCGTGACTTGTCCGTCAAAGGGTGCGTCGTCGATCGCTTTGAGTTGAGCGATGGTTGTGCGCTTCGACCAACTTGTGGGCGATAGCGTTCGCTTTCTCCGACGGGGAGACCACGATGCCACCTGTGTCGTCTTTTAACGGGGGTACGGGGGAGGCTTCTTCTTCGGGATCTTGACTACCTTCCAGAAGGGTCTTAAGTGGTCACTCAGCTGGCTGAGGTGGTTCGAAAACTGCCGGTTCCTGATCACGTCCATCCGGTCCATGATCTGACTGTTTAACAGGGTACATTTTCACGAAATCCGGTGGGATTTTGTGCTTTGCGAACGACATAGGCATTGTTGCCTGAACATTTGGAACGATGGGAGAGCTATCCATCTGAAACGCGAAGCAGTAGGGTAATTTTCCAATCGTTGCACGGCTAAAAACTCGCCTATTGTAACACATTTCATGTTATTCATATGAGGTGTGCAACAATTGGCGAATTTTAAGCCGTGCAACAATTGGGAAATTATCCTATTCGTCGTGTAGCTAGTGTATTTTTTCTTAGCGTTTTCAAGCTCAGGGCATGACTCCACAGTCCACACTAAAAATAATCATCAGCTTACCGCGTCTAGTGTAGTCAGTGGGAAGCTAACACTTTGCTTAACCAATTATGGATAAGCAAAGAACCAAAATGGTTCCATTATGTGTTAAAGGGGCAGATTATACCTGGCTACCTTACATACATACATTATAAAAAAGCGACGAACCCCATCATTTGAAAATACTGTGTACCATGCGTCCCCACAAGAGTGTAACAATCTTTATATATATAAATATGCAGTGGCATACGTGAGATCGCGCATAACTTGCGAACGGAACGTCCGATTTGGGTCGTCTTAGTTTTGTTCTGTTAGTTTTTACCCAAGGAAGGTTTATGAACCAAAAAACATGAGAAAACTGAAAAAAAAATTAACTCTTTTAACATGCACTTTGAGCGGGGACTTGAACTTAGCAAGCGACTTGAAAAACGTCAAAAAACGCAGTAGGCAAGACAAAGTATGCCAGGTACAGCTAGTTTTGTTATAAAAAAAAGTGTAACATTTTTTTGGTAAGAGAATCTTTTACTGCTACGAAAAAAAAAAAACAATAATGCTGTAAAGTTGTTGATTAAACCTTCCCTCTTAGTCATTAGATAGAATAACGACCAGAATAAAAAAAAATAAAGGCGTAATGAATGATGTAGGTACCTACCCATCAGGAGATCAAGTTGTATTAACGCGCCTTCAACTAAGACATACGTGAACATAGAGCACCATTTGTTTGAAAAGAAACCAGCGAAAGTAAAAAGACAGATACTAGACAGCTACTGTTGCTATTAACAAGTTCAAGATAATTTAACTAGTTGTTTAGGAGAAACCGAAAATAAAAACTTATTGAATTAAACTACCTTCTTGACAATGTAATAGTTTGGAGTAACAGAAGTTAAGCAATATAGACGTATGTCATAGACGTATTGGTTTCTTAAACGAAAAAAAAAAGATAAATTGAAAAATAAGGATTTTGAAAACGAAGCATTAAGTAACAATATGCAAAGATCTCTATACACTAATTCTTAAATGATTATATTGTATTGAGTTAGCTTCGAAGTGAGTCCCTCATTGATAAGCAAGTGCATTTTCACACTTGAAGCTGTCTTATCATTGATACGATCCAATAGGCTCACGTGTTTTGCCAACACTTGTATATATTGGCGCTTCAAGCACCATAGTGTAGAGAACCTGAAAGCAAGGCATTATGCATTTCATTTCATCGAATCCAAAAAAGTGATATCCTCTATCACCATCCAAAGCGGCTGCACTAGGCATGAGTGTACTGCAATGGCGGTGAAAATGCGAAACGACTAAAAAAGGTGCGGAAATCCAACGGTTCGGTTCAGAGCACATCACAGAGCACTTCATCCATGATTGATATGGATTGATGTCACCGGATCTTACAGAGAGCCCGAGGACTCTGGACGGCACATAGCTGGATGATGCTGGAGTTTAGGTTTATGCTATAAACGTGCGTGGTTGTATCATAATGCCAGAGACGGAAGCGAAAAAAACTCTAATAAAACTCGCGTTTGAGTTATAGATTTTGCACAGCTTTATGACCTCCGGTTGTTTACTGTTTCACCGAGCGCTAAAACCCGTTCCTACGGACGTACACTGAAACGTCCATATGAATGTAGCAGCGGCATAGATTCGCTGAAATTGACTCACATGAAGAAATAAAATGCTTTACTGGGATATAACAGTAATTTATTGCTATATTTGGTGTTCAAATCGTGAACGGAAAAAAATTGAAAAAGTCCATCGAAACTTATCAAATACAGATATTTAAGTCAGAATTATTGGTTCAAGCAAACGAAACTGTTATCCTTGGTTAAGTTTAAAATGTCATGAAAACGATAATTCTTCTGATAATATATTGTTTCACATGTTATGTAATATGGAACTGGCACCAAACCATAAAGCGACGTTTTGACTAGCGTCACGTTTTGGCTGAACAGCACTTAATATAAATTTTTTGCAATTACGTTGTTTATTACCCTACTTTTCACTCGCGGTTGCAACGATAAAACGGCCTACTTTTCCCCACTAAAGCAAAGGTGCCGAAAAGTACTACTTTTCGGCACTCTTAAGAGTGCTGAAAAGTAGCACTTTTCGGCACTTTTGCCAGAACATACATTTTGCTCACTACCGCGATTTCCGTACATAAACCTGTTGCTCCTACATCCAATTAGCAGCTCGAATCCAAATCAGGACTATTAACGATCCGATTCGGACCGCCTATCAGGTGCAGAAGCAGCAGCTGAAGCTACTTTTCTCCTTCTTATATTGCTGATTGACGACGACGACGGAGCTTGAAAATGTGTCACACCTTCAACACCATAGCCTACCTGATCGAACAAAAAACTGCGCCGGTGCGCATGGATGCTCCCACGTGGTACCTCTTGATTTCATGTATGTGTAGCTATATAGATTATCCGGAGCGAGTATTTTTCGTAATTGCAAAAAATGTTGTATGCAACGCGTTGCAAAACTCGATTTTTTCAGCACTCGTCGTATTTATCCAACTCGGCAAGCCTCGTTGGATAAATGTACAACTCGTGCTGAAAAAATCAGCATTTTGCAACTTGTTGCATAAATAACTATTATGATTTTCAAGGTAAAATATAACGAAGCTAAATCTCAAATTTATAAAATCACAATTCTAAGCAAATCAATATCCGATTGAGTGGAAAAGCTGATGCTATTTTCCGCTGCTTTGTTCTCATCGGTGTTTTCTGAAACAAGTTGAACTCAAAACTTTTGATACCATACTGAAGTTTCAAGCAAGTTGGTCGGCAAAAACCTTCAATGAGGAAGAGGACAAAACTACTAAAAAAACTCAAGTCACCCTGTATAGACAACCTTTAAAAAAAGAAATCGTATTGAATTATTCATTTAGTTCAAGCAACAGTGCCAACACAACCGAAAAATACTCTGCTCGTTCCACTACATTGCGTATATGAATATAATTGCAAGGGAATGCTTATCGTAATCCTCCAGCTAGTTTTGGGTCCTGGCTCTTTCATTTAAGCTAGAATGTGAACTGGTTTAGAAAATAATAACACAATGCTTCTACGACGCTAACAACTAACTATTCCTTCATTTCCGAAGCTCGTCCTAAGTTTAAGATTTCTGTGAAGCATTATACTCGGTTGGAAGTCTGTATTTATCTACCTATGTGTTCATTCATACTCCACAACAACTGCCAAAAGCCGGAGGCAAGCAGCAAAATAATCCCAGTGATTAAATTCTACCGCTCTCATTCGAAGGAAACCGTAGAAACACACAATGTGTGCATAGCTTGGAGGGCTAAGTGCATTTACAGAATGCATGTTTTAGAATAGGTACAAGTTTAGACAGTAACGTGTTGATATGATAAATGCGACTACTAATTGAATGATGATTTGAAACAGATAATCAAAGAAACAGTGTTATATTTTGACAAAAATATCAGAACAAATGCCTACAAGGTCATATTGTGGCGAGAGATGACGGTGTATTTTTTTTATCTCGGATTTGACAGTTTCGTTAAATTTCCGCATATCCTGAATGAAAACGGGTTTGCTCGGAAGCTGACAAGATTGATCAAATCAACAATGGACGGTGTATCAGGTATCAATAGGTCGGCTCCAGAGGCACGTTCTCCTCCATTTGGGAAATTTGTGCGAACGCCATGAATATAAGCCTATTAATCATTTACCAGAGGGAGAGGGAAGGGAGGAATAAGGAATGGGATATCGAAAAGGAAGGTAAGAGAATAGGTTCGACATAATCGCATAAAAGCGTACCACAACCAACGGGTTCAAAGTTTGAACTTTGAATAGCGCCCTGCACAGTAAATTATGTGAAAGGGCACAGTAAAAAAAACACATAAAGCGTGAAGTAAGCCTATAGCTACTTACCACAACGGGTTCAGAACAACAGAATAATTCTGAAGATTCAAGCTTCTTAGTTTCACTTAACCGAGTACTCGGAAACGCAGTTGCGTAAAAACTGGATAGTAACATATTGAATGATACGAGATTCCATAGTCGGATTCACAGCTAAGACATACAAATGAAGCACCCTGGTGAGGCTTGTCATGGGCAAAATCATAAGTAGGAAAACCACATTGAGCTACCGCAAAATCTCGCTCTCATGAGTCACGCGCCGAAATCTCGTTCGCTTGTAAAACGAACCCTAATCAATTTGAACGGCATCCAATGTTATTGTACGATAGGTTTGCTTTTGTTCTATCATATAATGGTAAAAACATCGAAGTAAGTAATAAGAATACCAAGAAATAAAGCAATGAGTGAAATTGCGAGTCAACTCATGCATGATTTTTTCGGTGGAGAGTTTGGCGAGTCAAGAATCGCGCGTGAAACAACTCAAGCATGAGATTTGAGAATTTGAGTTTTTACCAACACTGACTACCAGACGGTAGTGGGATCCAGGAAATACCGGGGCTATAAAACCGGTAGCAGAGCACAATGTCGGAAAGCGAACGAACGTCGAATTGTGGCATACGAGATTGGCATGTTTTTTTCTTCAATCAATCTTTCAATGCGCCCCTCGCTCATTGTAATCCCCCTCCTCTCATGGAGGTTGAAATTTTAAATGAGGATAATTGTGGTAGCTTAATTGGCGATACAACATACAAACGTTATTTTATTAAATTTCAACCATTTTTTTGGTTGTATTAGCCCTTTTAGATGGATTAATCATTTCTTAAAATTACCTAAGTTTTTATTCGTCATGGTTAGATTGTATTTTAAGTAGGTTTACTAGATATGATCAATAAAATTAACTTATATTCTTAGATAGGCGATTTCGAATACTTTGACCCATTCTCACCCCCTCTAAGGGGTGAGATTGGGTCAATTTTCAATCATTTGTAGTTTAGTAAGCAATTCATATAATGTGATACTTTCTTGCCAAACTATTATTACCACATAGAAGAGTACATATACCAAATAAAAAGTTATTCCGACTTCAGTTGCATTTGTTATTTAACAAACAATCTTTGAGTATCCTTTTTTGACCCATTCTCACCCCCAACGACGGTATCTATTCTTTAAAAGTGGGACAAGACTCCCGCATGGGGCATCCACAATCACTCAATTTCCTAATCGCTGCTTGACGTAATGCTGAGGAATGATATCGGTTTTTGAGCATTTGGTAAATCCAATTGGAAATCATTAAAGAGAAACAGGTAAATACGTGCGACTTCTAATATGGAAGCGAAAATTACGTGTTTAAAAATATCCTGGAATTCCAAGAGAACACCTGTAGTGAGATGTTTATGTACCTTTGTCTGTGTTTTATTATAATATTACGCTACCACAACACCCAAACAAAATTGCTTTTGTGGGAATGCTTTCTTGATATCGTACGCAATATTGAGTAAACGAATCACAGTGGACTTTCTATTTTAGTAAGCATGCTATTTTCCATGGAGAGGCATGTTTGCTAGAAAATATCACGGATTTGATGCTCGACAAAGCGTTCTAATCATTTCAGAAAAAAGTGGTCAAACTTATAGGTCTGATTTTTATACGCGGGCTGGTTAGATACTATATGCTGAAGCAATTTTAGGATGATTGATACCGAAAATTCCAAGCATTGTTTTGTATAAAAACATAAGCCCGGAAATCCGGTCTAACCAAACACTTTATCGATAGATACTGAGTTGTAAGTTGAATGAGCCAAAAAAAAAATTAAAATCGGTGGAAAATTGACGGAGATGGGAGCAGGCCGTTAGGCCGAAAGCCGTTAGGCCGAATGCCGTTAGACCGAATGCCGTTAGGCCGAAAGGGTCGTTAGGCCGAAAGCGTCGTTGTCGAAGACAAAAGCTGATGTTTGGAAAGGAGCTCTATTAGTGTCATTACCATCATGTGTCATACCATCATTACCGCTCATTACTCTCAAGCTTGAATGTGTACGAGAGGAGTTAGAATTTTTGAAAAAGCAATATGGAAACTGACATTAGCTGGTGAATCACATCGAGGAGGATGTGTTACGTCAAGATGGCCGAACTATAGCAGGCTGTGATTTATGTAGCATGCAAGTTATCACAGAATGAAAGATTCAGTATCTGCAACTGCACATCTTTCTTCACTACAGTATAAAAATATTCCATCCAAAAACACCTAACCTAAAAGCATCAACATCATCGTCCCCTCATTCTACCATTAGCAGGGTAGAAAAGTAAAAGCATCACAAGGGCGTAACTAGTTCGATATAGTAGAATAGAATACATTTGAGTGCTGTACAAAGTACAGCTGTCAATTGGAATCGCTTACGTAGTGTCCTAGTGGACAAAAGAGTTTTTAATTAGTTTAAGGGGTTAAGAATATTAACAAGCACAAAAGCTATTAAATTTTTCATCGGTAATTTTTCCTTCTTCAAAACATAGGCTATTGGTTTTAAAGGGCCCATATAGCCGAGGCGGTAAACGCACGGGTATTCAGCATGACCATGCTGAGGGTGACGGGTTCGATTCCCGGTCGGTCCAGGATCTTTTCGTAAAGGAAATTTCCTTGACTTCCTTGCGCATAGAGTATCTTCGTGCCTGCCACACGATATACACATGCAAAATGGTCATTGGCAGAGGAAGCTCTCAGTTAATAATTGTGGAAGTGCTCATAGAACACTAAGCTGAGAAGCAGGCTTTGTCCCAATGAGGACTTTACGCCAAGAAGAGAGAGAGAGAGAGCTATTCTTTCTAGTTTAACTGATCTACTTAGTTTAAGTATTACAAGCATGAACATTTTCTGAACATATGCTGTTTTCTTTTTTTTCTGTTTTACTTATATAAGCATTACAACTATCAATTTGTTATCGGAGGTGTTTCCTTCTTCTGAACATTGGCTGTTCTTTCTAGTATTGTGCGTTTAGCACTAAATTGATTTCCGAAAAAACTTCATTGACTTCCGCTGCCTTTCCTATGCGTTAAACATAACGTCGGAAGTAGTGCGCTGTACAGTAAATCTGGTTTTCTGTACAGCGCACTACTTCCGACGTAATGTTTAACGCATAGGAAAGGCAGCGGAAGTCAATTAAGTTTTTTCGGAAACCAATTTAGTGCTAACGCCACAATATTTGGTTCTAAATGGTCCACTGCACGAATTTATGCTGGCTTGCTTACTCTCACACGAATTTTGACGTTTGAGCGGTGTCGGCACCGCTCAAACGTCAAAATTCGTGTGAGAGTAAGCAGGCCAGCATAAATTCGTGCAGTGGACCATGAGCTTCAGTTTTTGAGAATAAAAATGCATTAGAGTTGTTAAATTTCACATAGGATATTTTCCTTCCTTTAAAACATAGGCTCTTCTTTCTAGCTTAACTGTTATTTTTTTGTTTATTTATTTTTATTATAGAGGTTTTAAACCTTCTGGTTCATTCGCCTCTGATTAATCTAATCTAATCTAATCTAATCTAATACAAACGCAGCCAGTACGAGAAAGCATCCTGGAAAGTAATGAGGTTAGATTAAGCCTAATTACTTTTCTTGTCAATATTGAGACTTGTAGCATATCAGGAATATGATGCAAGTGTCAAAGCGGCCAGGCCTACTGCGTTGTATTTGCCGCAAAGATGATTCTTGGAATTGTCTCGAGTTTAAACGATAGTTTTCCGTCGAAGCAATTCTAGAATCTACAGGGAAGGAAGGATGCGTGGACATACCGTACCAAACGCTCCAATGGGTTAAAAATGGTCAAATGAATATATGAATGTGTAAATAATGATATTAAATATGTTGATATGATGAATATTGGAAAGCTCTCACCCATCTGGTTTGTGCGGTCCGAAAGTAATAATCCAATCTTGAAACCATGCTCTTCGCGAGACTGCGAGACAGGACACTGAACTTCGTCAAAGTATGCTCGGTCAGCATTTTTCTTAAACACGTTGACAACAGCGAGATCCGGTTCTTCCAACTTCCAGTAATGTAACGCGGACCACTTTCCGGATACTTTTCAAATACGCACATTCTGTCGGCTCCGACGCGAAACTGTGGCACTTTCTTAATGGCGTAGTACCGACTTTTACACTACGAGCGGAATCTGAAAATCACACAATTTTGTAGAAACCTCCACAGTGCACTAGAGAATGGTGCCTCGAATTCGTGCTTCCCGTGTAGGAGTGCGCTGCACATTTTTTTTTTTTCAATTAACATCTTTAATTGTCACTTTTCACTTCAAAACATTCACTCAAAATTGAAATTTTGAAATTTTTTTCGTAAAATGTTCAAGCGAAAAAACGGGAGAACCAGCACAGGAAAGCCCTGTCTGACACAGTCGAAACAAGTACGTGACACTCTGGTTCATTCGCCTCTGATTAACTGTTATACTCACTATAAGCATTACAGCAATTGAATTTTTCATTGGAGATTTTTCCTTCTTGTGAACACAGGCTGTTCTTTCAAGTTAAACTGTTATACTTGTGATATTCTTTTGGTCTTTTGGCAACACTGTATGCATAATCGTCGGTTTATTTTCGGTGTTCGATTTTTGACGTATTTTGACCGTGCCTTTCTTCACAAGAATTGTGTTAGACTATTTGTGTACATGATTTGAGTTGTTCTGTGCCCGTGATTGATGCGCGATATCGCATATAACAATTGTTTAAGTGCTATTTAGTGTTTGGAAGTTACGAATTGTTTACCCGATATACACCTCCATTCGCTCGTTTTTTTCTGAAGCGCCATCTCGCGAGAAAAATCGGAAACTACTACCTGCCCGTGGAAGGAGAATAAGCATAAATTGCATGCAATTCTCAACGTCCTGCTGTGTGAAATAGTATACCCGTTAGGCGTAATCTACCGAGCAAGTTTTCACCACTCGAAATCGAGCTTTTACCCCGAGGATGGAATCGTGTCGAGTATGCTGCAACCCCTTGAACTCTGGAAGGGTGATTAATTGCAGCGGTTCATGTGGGAGCATTTTCCATTTCGACTGTGCAGGATTGACGAAAACTCATTTCTCCTCATGGTCAGCAAAAGTTGGTCTCATTTGGTTCTGCAGTTCTTGTCGCCTCAACTTTGAACCAGCTGTGTATGATCGCGAGAAAATTATAATGAAAGCCCTGCGAGAATTGCTTATCCGGACTGACTCTATAGATGTACGACTCGGGAACTATGGTGAAAACCTCCGCAGAGTCAATGATACATTGTATGGGTCCAAAACACATACGAAGGCTTCAGATAGTTCTCAACAGAATGCCTCTTTTCTGCAACGAATTGACGCGCTTAATTTCGATGATACTACCGATGACACAATCAATAGCTCGAAATCGTGCGACCATACTTCGTTCTTCGAAGTCCTGGACGAAGTGAACAGTTCCATCGCTGTTCCGGACAGATTCATTGTTGGGGCCAATAAGAGAGTCCAGATAGTGGCAAAAGCTGCATCGAGCTCCTCTTACAACAAAAATACCACTCGAATGGATGTGTCTACCCCTGCCGTTGCTGATAAGCGTACAAACCTGCAAACTGAACAAATTCAATCCACCGTCAATTATGCAACGAGCTGTTCTGAAAAAGTTGGCGATAAATCCATTGAAACTCTCGGCGGTGGCCCTTCCAGACCCAACTCCATGTCATTACGGGTGGCTAGCGGTACTTCAGCTTTTGGTGACCTAGAGTCCTTCTACGTGACACCGTTTGCACCTGACCAAACAGAAGAGGAAGTCAAACAATATGTGATCGATATTTCTAACGTTCACTCGTCATTAGTGAAAGTAACTAAGCTAGTCCCACGAGGCAAAAGCGTTGACGATCTCTCCTTCGTGTCTTTTAAAGTGTCTGTGTGCAAGTCTGTCTCGCGCTTAGTCAGTGACCGCTGGTACTGGCCAGATGGCATTACTGTACGTTCTTTCGAACCGACTCCAAAAAACGAAACTGCTGCACGCCTTCCCACCGTTCAATAAGCAGTTCCAACGTATCACTTCACTTGGGACAAGTTACGTTCCCTGTTTCGTCAGGTAAGCCCTTGAACGGTATATGTCCCGCCGAAGTTGTACAAGATACTGCACAAAATTTAAATGAAGGATCAATCCCGCAGCCTGTTGCCAATCGACCTGCCGACCGTTTTGATCATCATCCCACGTTAATTGACAGTCGTCTCAAGAAATTGCACTGTCTCCATTCTGCAACAACAAACAACAACGATGCGATTCTACTTCCGGGACAAGTTTCGTTCCCTGTTTCGTCAGGTAAGCCCTTGAACGGTATATGTCCCGCCGAAGCTGCTCAAGATACTGCACAAAATTTAAATGAAGGACCAATCCCGCAGCCTTTTACCATCCGACCCCTCGACCATTTTGATGACCATTTCACGGTAGATGGAACGCTCCACATGAAACGAAGTCGTCGCCAGTCTACAACAACAAACAACAACGATGCGATTCTACTTCCGGGACAAGTTACGTTCCCTGTTTTGTCAGGTAAGCCCTTGAACGGTATATGTCCCGCCGAAGCTGCTCAAGATACTGCACAACATTTAAATGAAGGACCAATCCCGCAGCCTTTTGTCATCCGACGCCTCGACCATTTTGATGACCATTTCACGGTAGATGGAACGCTCCACATGAAACGAAGTCGTCGCCAGTCTACAACAAACAACAACGATGCGCTACTACTTCCGGGACAAACGACGTTCCCTGTTTCATCAGGTAAGCCCTTGAACGGTATATGTCCCGCCGAAGTTGTAGAAGATACTGCACCAAGTTTGAATGAGAGTCCACTTTTCCAGTGCAACAACACAAACACGAACTTTAACCATGGAGAAACTTCTTGCAACGGTGCATCCTCCGGCGGATACCACTCGGTAGCACTTCCTGCTTCGTCAGGTAAGTTTAACAGTGGTATATGTCCCGCCGAAGCCGGGAAGGATACTGCACCATATTTGAGTGTAATTCTCCTCGCGGAACCCCGCAGAATATTAATTTGCGAATATATTATCAAAATGTTCGCGGCCTACGAACTAAAATCGAAGATTTTTATCTGGCCGTTACCGACTCCAGTTATGACGTTTTAGTTCTAACCGAAACTTGGCTAGATGACCGAATTTATTCAGCACAGCTATTTGGTAGACAATATGCTGTTTTTCGTAACGATCGCAACCGCCTGAACAGCAATAAATTGCGCGGTGGTGGTGTATTGATAGCAGTAAATAAGCGTTTAAACTGCTGTCTTGATGATACTCCAGTAAGCGCATCTCTGGAGCAGTTGTGGGTGAAGATCAAAGGGCAGCACAGAATATTAAGCATAGGCGTTCTATATCTACCCCCAGACAGAAAGTCGGATTTCGATTACATTGAAACTCATATCAACTCTGTTGGTTCAGTACTGTCCCAGCTGTCCAAAGACGACCTGGCGCTGGTATTTGGTGACTATAATCAATCCAAGCTGGTGTGGAACCTATCATCAAATGAACCTCCCTCAATCGATGTCATCCGTTCAAGCATTTCTGCCTCCTGCTCTGCTCTTCTCGACGGTTTCAGTCTCCACGGCCTTGTACAAATAAATCAAGTGCTGAATCGTAATAATCGCCTATTAGATTTACTGCTGGTGAATGAGTCAGCGCTCTCTGAATGCTCCATCGGGGAAACTACCGAACCGTTGATCACTCTTGATGCCGATCACCCTGCTTTGGAAGTTTGTGTCAATCTTTCGATCCCTCTTTAATGTGACATTTCCACATTTTTTTCAGTTTTAAATTTTGTTTTTTCAGTCATTTTGTGTTTCCTTACAATAATTTCTTGTTTAAGTGTTACAGAACTAGTCTTTTCAGCCTTTGATATTTGTTTGTTGCTTTAGGATTTACGCCATCTTTCTTTATTATCCAGTTACAACCTGGGTTGGAACTGGATCAGATCACAGTTTCAACCCCAACCCGACTTCGGTTTCGCTTGTACTAAAGTTTGTTTGACGTTGTTTCTTTACACATTTTCCGCCAATCCAGTTCCAACCCAGGTTAATAAAGAAAAACGGCATTAGTTTCTTTACAAAGTGTCTTGTGTGTGTTTACAAACTTGGTCATTTTAATTTTATATTCTACTTAACCTACTTATTCTAAAAAAATGAAAAATCCTGTTCAACCAGGACTCGGATGAGCGGGTGTTTTGGTCGAGCAGCGCTTTCGATGAAGCCGTCGATTGCCTCTTCTATCCGTTCCTTGACGGTCTTGAATCCTGCGTTTCGATGCAGCTCTCTGATTCTTGTATCGTATGGGGCGTTCAGGATAATACGAGTCAGCCGGTTCAGGACCACCTGCAGCTTCTTCTTGTGGATTTCCGAACATGTTCCCCAGTCCCCACACCAGCGTGGCGTAGTTCAACACTGGGGCGATGATGGTTTTGAAAACGACTAGCTTGTTCCATCCCGACAGTCGAGACCACCGGGAGATCAGCGGGTACAGAGACTTTGACAGGCCAATAGATCTGTTCTTCAGATTCTCGGTGTGCGTCCGGTAGATCCTTTTGTTTTCCATGATGACCCCAAGGTAGCAATCTTCGTCCGACCAGGGAACAATGTGGCCGTTGATCCGGATGTAGCAGTTCAGTGGAGGGAGAAGCTTCGGTGATGGTCGTTGCCCGAAGACGATGGCCTGGCCCTTGGCTCCGTTGACCTTTATTTTCAACTCGTGAGGTAGCCGACGTATGCCGAGACATGTAGTTCATAGGCGTGCGACCGTGCGCTACGATCGCGCTATCATCGGAGTAGAATGTCAATATGCACCCACCGGAAGTGGCGGGAAGTTCGAAGTGTACAGGTTGTACAGTATCGAGCCCAGGAGACTGCTTTGGAGGACTCCTGCTGGGATCGCCTGGAGTTCGGACTCTGTTCCTGTGAAATGGACTCGGAAAGATCGATTAGCGAGATAATTTCTTACCATTCTCGTCAGGTAAGTCGAAAATCCTGTCTGTACCAGCTTATAGACAAGGCCGTCGTGCCAGACGTTGTCGAAAGCCTTTTCGCCGTCCAGGAGAACCATCACCGTGTTGTTGGATAGGGCAGTGTTGCGATGGGTATCGTTTTCAACTCGAACCTGCTGGTGAGTGGTGGAGTGCCCTCGTCGAAATCCGAATTGCTCCGGAACGATGAGGTCGTGCTCTTCTATATGCTGCATCATGAGCTGGAGAATAGTGCGCTCAAAAACCTTGTTAGCTGCTGATAGCAGGGTGAAGGGCCGCCCAGACAACCAGTCATCCTATAAGATGCTGCATAAGATGATAAAGTGGAGGTCATATGCGTACATGCCTCCATTTAGGCGTATGTAAAATGTACGCATATCGCCTCCACTTTAACATCTTATACAACATCTTATACGATGACTGGTTGACTGGGCGATAGCTTTATGCGTTGGTTTGATCCATCCCGGGCATCGGGATGGGAATATTTTTGCCTACCTTCCATCTGGATGGAAAGTAGTCCAGTTGAAGTTGGAGAGGACCGCCGCCATGAAGCGGTACGCCTTACTGGAGAGCTTCTTTAGAACCAGGTTGAAGATGTTGTCCTTGCCCGGTGCCTTCATGTCCTTCATCGTCCGTTTGACCGCTGCCCTGACTTCGTTCTCAGAGCTGCGAAATATCAGTCATGCAGTTGACTACTGATTTTGAACCACCGTCACTATCACTGTAGGCCGATCAATATCAAAACGATAGCGACCGGCAACAACTTGATACTGACCCGCACTTCAGAGCACTATCATAGCAACTGAATTGATATTTTGACGATTTTAGCCAAAACTCAAAATGTTTAATGAGCATCATAGAAAGCTTGTTATTCTGTACAACATATTCAAATTTTATCACTTTAAGGCGAAACTGGAAGCAAAATTTCAATAAAAAATGGTTTCTGTAAAAACGAAAAACATTTTCTACCGCGTAAAAAAATCAGAAGATACCCTGATCCATACTCTACATGTGCACGAAAACCGATTTTGAAAATATTGCTTCGTTATTTAATAAAAAATCAAAAACCAAAAAAATGCGGAAATGCTTCCAGTTTCGCCTTAAGTGTTAATTTTGATTGTTAAACGAATTTTAAAGATAGCCTATCAGTGATAGGTATCTACCGGCATCGCAATCAGTCCAGTTGTGATGGGAAATGAAAAGTGACGGTGACTCAACAAAGCACACGCTGACTTGGATCGCAGTCAGCCTATCAAAATCGACGGTTTGCCTACCATTGATAATGACAGAGAGAGTTGGATCGGACCTGGTGTGATGGTTAGAACACTTGACTATCACGCCGAGGACCTGGGATCGAATCCCACTCCCGACAAACTCACAAAATGTGAGTTCTTCCTTCGGAAAGGAAGTAAAGCGTGGGTCCCGAGATGAACTAGCCTAGGGCTAAAAATCTCGTTAATACAGATAAAAAAAATGACAGAGAGCAACTCTGTTCGTCCTCCGTGACTTGTCCGTCAAAGGGTGCGTCGTCGATCGCTTTGAGTTGAGCGATGGTTGTGCGCTTCGACCAACTTGTGGGCGATAGCGTTCGCTTTCTCCGACGGGGAGACCACGATGCCACCTGTGTCGTCTTTTAACGGGGGTACGGGGGAGGCTTCTTCTTCGGGATCTTGACTACCTTCCAGAAGGGTCTTAAGTGGTCACTCAGCTGGCTGAGGTGGTTCGAAAACTGCCGGTTCCTGATCACGTCCATCCGGTCCATGATCTGACTGTTTAACAGG